>NC_081561.1:36909596-37149602 GCF_022355385.1 Mustela nigripes | reverse complement strand
TGCAAATGCTGGGTCATAGGGCAGTTCTATTTTCAACATTTTGAGGAACCTCCATGCTGTTTTCCAGAGTGGCTGCACCAGCTTGCATTCCCATCAACAGTGTAGGAGGGTTCCCCTTTCTCCGCATCCTCGCCAGCATCTGTCATTTCCTGACTTGTTTATTTTAGCCATTCTGACTGGTGTGAGGTGATATCTCATTGTGGTTTTGATTTGTATTTCCCTGATGCCGAGTGATATGGAGCACTTTTTCATGTGTCTGTTGGCCATCTGGATGTCTTCTTTGTAGAAATGTCTGTTCATGTCCTCTGCCCATTTCTTGATTGGATTATTTGTTCTTCGGGTGTTGAGTTTGCTAAGTTCTTTATAGATTCTGGACACTAGTCCTTTATCTGATATGTCGTTTGCAAATATCTTCTCCCATTCTGTCAGTTGTCTTTTGATTTTGTTGACTGTTTCCTTTTCATTATATTTTGCTTATATATTATTAGTATCACAAATCTGATTGATTTATATATATTTATTTTGTACTTGGTTACTTTACTGACCTATGTTATTATATCTAATACTTTTTTCAGTTAATTCTTTTAGATTACTTAGGTAAAAACATCATGTTATCTATAAATAAAATTGTATCTGTCCCCAATTAATTTTTTAAATTAACAAATACACCTTATGTTTCTGGGGTTCTTTTGTTTGTTTTGGCTATCACTTCTAGAACAGGTGGAAATGATAGTGTTAAGAATAGACATTCTTTTTTTTTTAAGATTTTATTTATTTATCTGACAGAGAGATCACATGTAGGCAGAGAGGCAGGCAGAGAGAGAAGGAAGCAGGCTCCACACTGAGCAGAGAGCCTGATGCAGGGCTTGATCCCAGGACGCTGAGATCATAACCTGAGCCGAAGGCAGAGGCTTAACCCACTGAGCCACCCAGGCACTCCTAAGAATAGACGTTCTTGACTAGTTTGTGATTTGCCAGTGTATTGTTATAAAATATGATGTTGGCTGTATGTTAAAGATAAATATTCCTTATTATGCCAATGAATTATCATTTTATTCTGAACTTATTAAGCAAGTTTTAAAACCCAGAGAGGGTTCATTAAACTTTATCAAATTATTTTCTACATCTATTGAGACATTTATGTATCTTGCAGTCTATTGGTGTGATTTTTGTTCATTAGGAATTATATATCTGAATTTTTAGGGTAATATTGAGTTATTCAGAATAAATTATTATTTTACTATAATCTGAATCAAATATGCTAATTTGTAATTCAAACTTTTGCATCTATACTAAGCATTTTTAGGTTTTACTATGAGGGTCACCCAGGCTTTCTAAAGTGTATTGGAACATTTTTCGTATTTTTTTCCCCCATGCACAGGCAGACTATATATCACAGGAATGATTTATTTCTGAAACTAAAGCACTCATTGATAAAACTCATGACTCTGCAGTTGTCTTGAAGGTAGTTATTGAAAACTTTTTCAGTTTCAATTCTTCCATTGATAATGATCTTTTAAATTTTGGCCCACAAATATTTTTCTTCATTATCTTTGAATGCTCTTTATTAAGATTTTCAAATTTATTAAGCTAACTTATTTATGTTAATACTTTAAAAGAAGATTTACTATATACGCGCAATGGAATAATACTCAGAGGAAAAAAAAAGGAATGAAATCTTGCCATGTGCAACAACAAAGATGGAGCTAGAAAGTATTATCCTAAAATAAATAAGTCAGTGAGAGAAAGACAAATACCATATGATTTCACTCATATCTGGAATTTAAGAAACAAATGAACAAAGGTTTAAAAAAAAAAAAAAAGTAGAGGAAAGTCTACGAGCCAATTCCCAACTATAGAGAATAAACTGATGGTTACCACAGGTGAGGTGGGTGGAGGGGATGGGTTAAGTGGGTGATGGGTTAAGGAGAGTTCTTGTGATGAGCCTGGATGATGTATGGAAGTGTTGAATCACTATATTGTACACCTGAAAGTAATATTACACTGTATGTTAACTAACTAGAATTTCAGTGAAAATACACAAAGAAAAAAAATCATATTTAAAATCATCCATAAATCTGTTATTAAATCCTCTTACTTTTCTTTTAAATATTTATTATTTATTTATGTTAGAGAGAGAGAGAGAGAGAGTGCACTAGTAGGAGGGACCGAGGGAAAGGGAGAGGAGAGAGAATCTCAAGCAAACTCCGGGCTGAGCACAGAGTCTGACCCAGAGATCATGACCTGAGTAGAAGTCAAGAGTCGGTCACTTAACAAATTGCCCTAAATCCTTTTAGGATTATATATTATTTCTACAAATTTTATTTATTTACTCTTTTTTCCTTGATTAGATTTTCCAGGACTTTTAGATGATTTTCCTGTTATATATATGAAATATATATATATATATATATATATATGTATATATATATATATACTTTTTTAGTATAAAATATACTATTTTTGTCAAAATAATTGACATCTGAGTATGTCAAGTGTCACTATGTAAGTTTAAAGCATACAGCATGAGGGTTTGATGTACATGTATTGTGAAATGATTGCCACAATAGTTCAGCTAACATCTGTCTTCTTACATAGATACAGTAAAAGGACAGGATAAAGAAGAATTTTTTTCCTTGTGAGGAGAACTTATATGATTTACATTCTTAACTATTTTCCTATTTATCTAAAGTAGTGTTAGCTATAATCATCGCATTGTTCGGTAAGTCCCTAGTACTTATTTAACTTATAATTGAAAAGTTTGTACCTTTTGACCACCTTCTTCCACCCTCTGCCTCTGGTAACCACAAGTCTGATCTCTTTCTATGAGTTTGTTTGTTTGTTTTAGATTCCACATATAAATAGATCATGCAATATTCGTCTTTCTCTGTTGACTTATTTCACTTAGAATAAGGCATTTAGGGTCCATCCATATTGTCACAAATGGTAGTATTTCTTCATTTTTTATGGCTAAATAATACATATATCTCGCAACTTCTTTATCCATTCCTTCGTTGATAGACACCTAGATTGTTTCCATGTCTTAGCTATTGTAGATAATACCACTATGAACATGGGAGTGCGGATATCTTTTCGAACTACTGTTTTAATTTCCTTTGGATATATTCTCTGAAGTAAAATTTCTGGATCATATGGTAGTTCTATTTTTAATTTTTTGAGTATCCTTCATAATGTTTTCCATAGTGGCTGCACCAGTTTACAATCCCACTAAGGGACTGTGCACAAGGGCTCCCTTTTCTCCACATCCTTGCCATCATTTGAGATTTCTTGTCTTTTTGGTTATGGCCATTCTGACTAGACTTGAGGTCATATCTCATTGTGGTTTTAATTTGCATTTCCCTAATGGCTAGTGATATTGAACATCCCTCCAAGTACCTGTTGGCCTTTTGTATATCTTCATTGAAAGAGTATTCACATCCTTTGCCCATTTTTTAAATTAGGTTTTGGGGTTTTTTTGCTATTGAATTGTATAAGTTCTTTATATATTTTGTATGTTAACCTCTCGTATCAAATAAATGGTGTGCAAATACTTTTTGCCATTCTAGATTTTCTTTTCACTCTTTAATGGTTTCTTTTGCTTTCTAGGTTGAAACTTGTTTATTTTTAATTTTGTTGTTTGTGCTTTAGATGTCACATCTGAAATATCATTATCAAGACCCAGGGAAAGGAACTTTATTCCTGTATATTCTTCTAGGAGTTCTGTGTTTTCAGGTCTTATATTTAAGATATAATCCATTTTGAGTTAACTTTTGAGTCAAATTTTGAGTTAATTTTTTGTGAGTTGTGTAAGATGTGGGTTCAGTTTCATTCTTTCACATATGAACATCCAATTATGCCAGCACCATTTATTGAAAAGACTTTTCACCTTTCAGTATTGGTTCCTTTGTCATATATTATTTGACGATATATGCTTGGGTTTAATTCTGGGCTCTCGAATCTGTTCTGTTGGTCTATTTGTCTGTTTTTGTGCCAATAGCAGACTGATGACTATAGTTTTATACTACCGATTGAAACCAGTAAGTGTGAAGACGCCTGCTTTCTTCTTTCTCCCAAAGGTATAATTTTGTTTTCTCTTTTCTTAGAAAACTTGTTCTGTCTTTCCTTAGAAATTTATCTTTGCTAGAATTCATAAACTCCAGTTTTACTTCCCCATCCTCAACATTTTAGGTTAGGTTTTTAAATTGTGTAACTAATAACAGATTATTATAGTTATGGTAATTTTTACTACATTAGTTTTGTTTAAACTTTTAAACTAGAGTTATAAGTGGATCATGCACCACTCTACCATGTTGTAGAATCTAACTATGACTGTGTATTTACCATTACCAGTGAGATTTACTACCTTTTATGTTTTTATGATATTATTTGGTATTATTTTACTTCCACTCAAAGAACTCTCTTTAGCATTTCTTTTAAGGTAGGTCTGGTAGTAATGAACTCTCAGCTTTTGTGTAGGGAAGTCTTTATCCCTCCTTTTTTCTGAAGGACAGCTTCAACAGATATAGAATTCTTGGCTGACTGTTAATTTCTTTCAATATTTTGAATGCCGTCCCATTCTCTCCTGACCTGAAAAGTTTCTGTTGAGAAATTCACCTCTAGCTTTATGGGGAAGAGGTCCCTTCTATGTAACTGCTCTATTTTCTCTTATTGCTCTTAAAGTGCTTTCAGTCCTTGACTTCTGGTAATTTAATTGTAATGTGTCTTCCTACAGTCCTATTTGGGTTCAACCCCTTGGGGTACTTTGGGCCTCATGGATCTGGATGTCCATTTCTCTCCCCAGGTTTGGGAAATTTTCAGCCATTTTTACTCTAAATATACTTTTTGCCCCTTTCTATTTCTCCTCTCCTTTTGGAATTCCCATAATTATTTCTTCTCATGTGTACCATCATTCCTATAGGCTTCTTTACCTATTTTTCATTCTCTTTTCTTTTTGCTTCTTTGATCAGGACATTTCCAATGTCCTGTCCTGCAAGTTGCTGATTCTTTCTTCTGCATGGTTGAGTCTACTTTTGAAATTCTCTATTGAGTTCTTCAGTTGGATTAGTGCATTTTTCAGTCTAGGATTTCTATTCCTATTTGGGTTTTGTTTTTTGTTTTTGTTTTTGTTCTTTTTTATGCTTTCCACATCCTTGTTGAACTTTTCATTTTGTTCATACCCTATTTTCCTACTTTTGTTTAGTCATCTGTATATGTTTTCTTGTAGTTAACCAAATGTCCTTAAAAGGCTTGTTCTGAAGTCTTTTCTTTTTTTTTTTTTAACAGTTCATAGATCTCCATTTCTTTATGGTAAATTATTGGAGCTTTTGTAGTTTTGTGTTGTCATAGTTACCTGATTTTTTTGTGATCTTTACTTCCTGATATTAGTATCTGTGCATTTGAGTAGTAAGGCTCCTCTTCTAGATTTTACAGGTTTGCTTTGGCAGAGAAAGTTCTGTGCCAGTAAGTTTAGTTTGGGTTTCTGGGTGTGTCTGCTGATGATGTTCTTGGGTAGGTGGGGCCTGCTATTATGGCCTATTTTGGGGTGAGGCAACTGTTCAAGCTCTGAGGATAGGGATAGGGAGGGTGTGCCACTAGCTGAGAACAGCTGGATAGGACTGCTGGCTTTTTTCCTTACCCAAGACTGTAGAATAGGTCAGGCTTGCTAGGTGTTCAGGACTGAGTACTGAATCAGTCTAGAGTGTGTAAAATATTGCCTGGCTAGGTGAGTCCACCAGTTTTTCTCTGCAGACAGAGGAAACCTTGGGCTGTGGTTCCTATTCAAGTGCCATTGTATGCTGAATGTGCTACACAGCTTTCCATGTGTTCTGGTTAGGTTCCTTTGTTGGAGAGGCTGTATTCAGTGATAAGTGGGGTTATAAATTATATTCCCTGCCCAGGCTTAGTAAGAGAAGCAGCTCTAAATCTGGCAAAGCTTTTTATTTATTGTCTTAACTCAAGCTGACCTGCACCCCATGTTCTCTGATGGAACAGGGCAGCTTTGTTTTGCAAACTATCAGATCTGCCTGCCTGTCTCTCAGCTTGAGTGCCACTGACCACATAGCTTCCAAGTCTTGACTCCAGACATTCTGATCATATGGAGCCAGAAGATACTTTCCACAATGGGTGGGGCCGTGTTGCAACTCCTTGCCTGGGCATAGGCAAACCAGTCTCCAGGGCTGGCAAAACTCCTCATCTGAGGACCTGGTTCAAGGAGATCTGTACCCCCACCAAGTTCCTGGGGGCAGAGTATGCCCCTGACTTGATCTGCAGATAAGCAAAACTGCTGGTTGGATTACTACTTGGCACTGCAGGAATAAACCCAGGCTGTCAAGATCCAAGTGCTGGCCGTTACAAGTTCCTCCCTCATTCTCCATCATGGGCAGATTACCAGTGTTTGAGAGCTATAGATTCCCCTGCAGTCCCATGGTGCAAGATCAGAGTAGGAGTTCCCACAAATCAACTCACAATGCTGAGGGAGGCTGGATGTTATGCCCCTTGGGATCTTTTTTTCCTAATAAAGGAACTGGAGGCTCAGGGGAGACTTCTTTGCATGGTGCTATGCTGGCCTGGGGGTGGGGCAATGTGGTCAACATGTAGCCTCTACTTGTACCCTTCTAATGCAATCTGTCTAGGTCTGTTTGATGCAGGGACTATGTCTACCCTACCCTCATGTTCTAGGATTCTCTCAGTGGCATCTTGTTCTTCAGTAGTTGTTAGTTATTCTTGTGAGGGAGAGTGAAATCAGAAACAACCTGTGTTGCCATCTTGGTGATGTGACTCTTCTGTTCTTGTTCTTTGGGAAGTCATAGTTGACCAATTTTACTGTTTTTCTCTTTTCTCATACATTAATGTATATGTTTTTTAAAATATTTTCTTCTTTTGTTTAGATTCTTTGTTCTGTTTGAATTTCTTGAAGTTACATCTATTTATTTATTTATTTATTTTTAAAGATTTTATTTATTTATTTGACAGGCAGAGATCACAAGTAGGCAGAGAGGCAGGCAGAGAGAGAGAGAGGAGGAAACAGGCTCCCCGCCAAGGAGAGAGCCCTATGTGGGGCTTGATCCCAGGACCCTGGGACCATGATCTGAGATGAAAATAGAGGCTTTCACCCACTGAGCCACCCAGGCACCCCTCAGTTTTATTTTTTTAGGTTACATTTTTAATTGGAACAAAAAGTAGTTCAGGCCATGTGTCTACATTTGCACACATTCTGTAAAGTGTAATAAGTCATAGTCCTGTTTTCATTATTTTAAAATAAGTTGGAGATTTTAATTTTATTTTTATTTCTCCTAGATAGTAATTTAGGGAGTGCATTTATAACTTGCAAAAAGTTTTTGAGTTTTTAATTAAACTTAACAAAATACCTTTTTATTATACTGCAGTCAGAGAATGTAGCCTTTCTGATTTGGATAACTTTTGGACATTTCTTTGTGACAGTATTTGTTGAATTTTCGTGAAAAGTTATATTAATCTTGAAAATAGTGTCCTAGTATATATATGTTTTTTCTTAGGATAGAAAAGTCAATATATCAGTAGATTGAAAGTTACTAATTATAAGTATTTATCAAATATAGGTTCTCTGCCCCTGCTTGTCTCTCTGTCTCTCATTAACAAATAGATAAAATCTTTAAAAAAAAAAATGGGTGCCTGGGTGGCTCAGTTGATTAAGTGTCTGCCTTTGGCTCAGGTCATAATCCCAAGGTTCTAGGATCTAGTCCTGCATTAGACTCCCTACTCTGCAGGGAGCCTGCTTCTCCCTCTGCCTCTGCCTCTCTCTCTTTCTCTCTCTGTCTCTCATGAATAAATAAATAAAGTCTTTAAAAAAGATGTATGTTTGTCAGGGCCTAGGAAGGATGCGTTAAAGTGTCCTGGAACAAAATGTTTTTCTTTTCACTTTTCTAATCTTTCTAACATCCTTGCTTTATATGTATTGACCTTATCTTAGTCTGCTTGTAAAGTTGAATGACTATTGTTTTCCTTGTGATAGGTATCTTTATAAATATGTAATGACCCTTTGGTCACCATTAATATCTTTTGTCCTTTTGGGGGCACCTGGGTGGCTCAGTTGTTAAGCAGCGACCTTTGGCTCAGGTCATGATCCCAGGGTCCAGGGATCGAGGGCCCCTTGGAGCTCTGCATCTGGCTCCCTGCTCTGCAGGAAGCCTGCTTCTCCCTCTCCCACTCCCTCTGCTTGTGTTTTCTCTATTGCTGTGTCTCTCTCTGTTAAATAAATAAAATCTTAAAAAGAAATATCTTTTGTCCTTTTTGAAATTAGTATTTCCTGTTTTCTTTTGTGAATGCCTGATGCATATTTGCTCATTCTTTATTTTTAACCACTCAGTATCAGTTTGTTTCAGAGTCTCTTACAAATATCATGAAGTTCAGTGTTTTTAAACTGGATTTGAGGTTTTTTTGCCTTCTATTAGGGAATTTTCAATCACTGAAATTATTATTATAACTAATATGTTTACTCACATTTCTTTTATCTTGATTTGTGATTTTCTTCAATTTTTTGGTAACTTTACTTATGTCATAAGCTTCTACACTCTCTAGTATTTGTTTTTTAGTTGTGTAAAAAATTCTTTTGGCTTTTTCAAAATTATACTTATTAATTTATATTTTTAATTATCAGTATTATAAAAGAAAAGATAGATTTGACTCCATACAAAATGAGGAATTTAGTTGTTTTATTTATTTTTGCTTTGTCTTTTCCTCACATCTGTTTTCCCTTACTATAATTCACAAGTTTTGATTGATATAATTATCACTAAATTCATTTTTTCCTTGCTATGTTTGCCTTTTGTTTTGCAGCAATATTAGCAATAGTTCTTGAGATTGCCTTTCTATTGTACTGGTTGATGTATATCATGACTTCTGTGCTTGAGGTCTTCATTAGGTTCATCTTTTGGTCAGTAGGAGCACAACTTTAACCTTTTTGAGGACCACTCATTTCCTGAGGTCTTGCAAACCTGAGACTATCTTTCTGTTTCCTTCTTATCTGAAGGTCACATTCTCTAGGACCATAACTCTTGCAACTTTTGCCCTCACAGTTTTTCCATTCAGAGATATTGCTGAATGGATTTACATAATTTTGTTTGTGGAAAATAAAGTCTTAAAATAGCATGTGGTTAAATTTTATTAGAAGCCATTAATTCTTTTCCTTCCTGAATGCTTAAAATAAACTTTCTTAATTATTGAATTTAAGGTTTTTTCCGGGACATAATTCAATGTGATTCTATTTCATTTTCCTGTTTAATGAATTTCTTCCTTGAGTGTGGTAAACACTTTTTAATACTAAAGTGTTTTAGTGGTGGTATTCTTGTAAAATATTGATTTTTCCCCCTACTCTGGGATATCTTTTATGATCACATCTACTTTAATAGATTGTTTTTTCTTTTTCTTGAAATTATCTGTAACTCTCAGTTTGAGTTTTGGTTCTCTGTCTTCAATGATTATTATCTCCTTTCTTAGGATTTTCATCTTTTCATTATTTTCTTCTGCTTTCTAAGAAAACTATTCAAGTTTGTTCTTTAAGATCCTTTCATGCAAATTCTGGAGTATATTGCTTTTTTTGTGGATATAATTGAATTACTGATATTTTAAATATTCAAGAATGTACTTCTTTATCTCTTATTTTGCTGATGGACATTCATTTGTGGTTAGATTTTGGCTATTATAAATAACTACATGATAAACATTCAGATATATAACTCCTAATACAGTTATTAGATATAAGTGAGAAAAGAATCTCTTCAGGGTTAGGTACATGTCTGTGAGTGGAATTTCTGAGTAACATTTGTGTTTTTAATTGTTTTGTATGTCTTTTTCTTATCAGTCATGTCTCATACTTTTATCATTTTTTTCTTTCATTCTCTATTTAATTTTCAATTTCTATTTCATAAAGAAAATGTTTTCTTGCATCTTATAAAGGATGACAAACATCTTTCTAAAGTGGATAAAGTAACTTTCAAAATTATGCTTTTTAATATAGGAATTGAGAATTATGTTCCTTTTCCCTTTTCCTTCAATTGCACCATTTTCAATTTGTTGTGGATTTTTTTTGTTTGTTTGTTTGTTTGTTTTTTGGTCTACTCTCACTTAGATAGACACTTAAAAAGACAATCTTTTTTTCTATGCAAGTGGTATGTCAGTGGATCTTAGTACCACCATTTCTCCACTGTTAGGCTATGCCAGTTCTTAGCACAATTCTTACCATAAGTTGTAGTTGACAATTTTGTTGGCCTATGACAGAATTCTTCCTAAACCTAAGCCTCAATTCCAGATTTTTCTGCCCATCTGAAGTTGTAGTGCATGAAAACTAAAATTCCCAGTGTACCCTGCTTTCAGGGACCTTCCTGTCTTTTCCAATTGTTTGAGATTTCTGGAGATGCCTCCCAGATCCTGATGTTGGTTTGCGTAAGACTGTTAGTCTCCTTGCATTGTATTTTCACATTTTTCTTAACTTCAAATGAATGAGTGAGAGGTTAGGAAAAGTTTCATCAGGGGCTCCTAGTCAGGTTTTCTTTTAAGACAGAACTCTTTATCTATCTTAGACGGATCCTTCCAAGCCAGAGAGACTAGAGGGACTTACTGTTGTCTTAATATCTTGAGTTCTGGAGGGTACTTTGGAATTTTGTATCCATATTACCCAATTAAGCAATCAGTGATGAGAATGAATAATTCAAAGAATTGATCATCACACACATTCTATTTTTTCTTCTTCTTCTTCTTTTTTTTTTTTTTTTTCCAGCTTGTTGCTTTCTGCTGACCTACTTCCTTATTAAATAACACAACAATTAGCTGGTTGTGCAGATCTTACTGAATCTAACAAAGAGTGCCATCTGTCGATGTGCATGATACACTCTCTAGTACCAGTCCTTGATTGCTTTGTGGAACTCAAAGCACTTCACGGTTTTATTTTGTTTTTACTCTTTAGAAATACATCAGGGTCATTGTAAAGAAAAATCATTTCAATCCTTACCATCTTACAGATGACCAATGTAAAGCAAAAAGCAGGGAAGTTATACTATAATCAAAAGAAAGTCACTCAAAAATCAATATTGTGATCCAAATCACGTGATTTCCAGATAGATGGGTTTTCCCATTCCTTAGCATCTGAGCAACCTTCCCTTTTATAATGGGTATATTGTTTATGAAGTCCATCACTGGCCAGCACCCCCCTCTGGGAAGTTGGTTCTCTTTGCACAGAACACTTTTACAAGTACACCTTGAGGACCATTGAGGAAGAAAGGGTTACTTGTTCAGCTAAATGTGAAACCCTCACATTTACTGCTTTAGGGATAATCAATAATATTGATTAAGTACTTTTATTCAATAAGCTAGCATGTATTTTAGTGATCTTATCATATCTTTGATTAGAGAATTATTATGTGTTTGCATTCAGAACAGCCTGGCTTATCCAGAAAATTAGGTCTTAATGGAGACTTGTCATTTTTTAGGAAAAAATGTGCAAAAATCTTTCTGTTACATTTCTATATGTTTTAGGTGTTTTTTGTTTGTTTGTTTTAATGACTTATGCTTTGGAGAGATACATGAATCTTTAGTAGTTTGTGGCTTATAGATACTTAGGCTTCATTAACAAAAGTGTATTAAAGAATGGAAAGAGGCACAGGAAAACACAAGGTAATTACAATAATTTATGATAATTATGAAACAACTCACATTTGCATGTGTGTGTGCTTACTATGTGTCAGGTTCTTTTCTCCATACACTGACAGTCATTTAACCTCCACTACCACATATGAGGTATTTTGCAGTTGAGAAAAATGGCAATAAGAAACCCTTCTGAGGGGTGCCTGGGTGGCTCAGTCAGTTAAGCATCTGCCTTTGGCTCAGGTCATGATCCCACAGTGCCAGGACTGAGCCCTGCATTGGGCTCCCCTCCTCAATGAGGAGCCTGCTTCTCCCTCTCCCTCTGCCTGCTACTCCCCCTTCTAGTGCTCTCTCTCTCTGTCAAATAAATAAATACAATCTTACAAAAACAAAACAAAACAAAACAAAACACCTTTCTGAGACCTTACAGCATATTGCAGAGCCAAAAGTTACACCCAAGCAATCTCGGACCAGTGCTCACACTCTTCCCCCCATGCCATCCTCCCTCCAGATTGTGTGCCAAGAGATTTTTCAACCCTGTTTTATAAGCCAAGTTGATAAGTTTAGCCAACGAATCCTTGGTGGATGAAACAGGGCTTAGTTCATATGGGAGAAATTAGCAAACTATGTCCCAAAAGGGTAAACTTAAGAAAAAATAGGTGCTGAGGAGAACCTTCTTATGGAATTTAATTCAAAAAAAGTGTCTCTTTTAGACATCTTTTCACATTCCTTCATTTGTTTCACTCACAGGGATTTGCCTAGCCCCCAGAGTAACCTTTGCTTCCTTACTTAGTAGCTTCAAAAGTGGGAAAGATTATGAAAAGAAGCACAAGTGTCAGAGCAGCCAGCTGGCAGAGGGAAATTCCAGTCATATTGTACATCCCCTTGTGAGCTTTTCATTTCATTTGTTCTCTGGCACACACAAGTCAAAAGCTCAGCTGGCTGTCTGCTTCTTGATGGATGACAACTCTGCAATATTCCAAATGTCCAAACACAACTAACCATATCTGGTCTTTGTGGACTTTGGGAAAGCTATAGTGAGTGAAAAAATTATATGCCGGTGCTTGGGTCATGGGTTGTTGAGAAATAAAGTCACAAAATAAGAAAGAGCAATCTGTATTCTGTGCCCTTGGGTCTCCAGTAGGCTAAAGTACTGAGAAACAGGTCCATAAACATAGCCCTGTTGTATCATAACCATGCTCAGAATGGCTCGGTGGCATTTGTGGGGCTTAGAGAATAGAGTCAAGGCACGTCACTTGGCATTCGAAGTGTTCCATGCTCTGGCTACAGCCTTCTGTCCAGTCCTGTCCCTCTGACATGCCAGGCTGCTATTCAGAAGCTGCACATGGCCATGCCATTGTCTCTGCATGACTTACATTCTGATTGGCTAATGTTTATATCTTGGTAAGTGTTAAATCTTCTAAATAGCACCAAGGAATGTATAGGATTTCATTCTTTAAAGTAAGGTACATGTACTTCATATGCCTTACTTTAAAGAATGAAATCCTATTCGTTTCTTCTCCTCGCCTGTATGCTTTTTAAGATCTCTGAATCTTTTGTAGTCTGTTTTATATTTACTGTGATACCTAATACTTTCTAGTTCCTTAGTATGTGCTAAATAAATTTTTGGTATGGATAAAGAATGAAAAATACTAGGAGAATATACTTCTGTGTTTCTTAGTTTGCCCTGAGAAGGAAAAACCGTTGTGGATGGGCTAGCCTGAGAAGGATGCATGTGTATGTCTCCTAATTCTGTTAGCACAGTTTCCCAAAGCCTATGGAAATGCAGGGAGAAATTGTGAAACTGTGCGGCGTTTCTTAGGGCAGGGAGCAGAAACTATCTGAAACTTCTCAGAAGTTCCAGAATAGTTTCTGTGGAAAGGAAAACGTTTAAGTCAATATATAGGATCCATGGAAAGAAAAATATAGGGTTCTGATGGCAGAAATATCCAAGAGTCTCCCTCACAGAGGGCGCCCTGGGCACCATAGCTCTAAGCACCCATCACAGCAAACACCATTGCCCAAGTGCCAAGGAATGAAGGGAACTAATATTCAATATCTACTAGTGCATGTTAGAAAGATTTTTAAAAGTCAATCACAGAATGTAGTGCTAGACTACCTGGACTTAAATTCTGCTTCTGCCATTTACTAGCTATGTTATCTTGTGCTTCCATTTCTTCAGTTAAATTGGAATAGTAATTTATTATTACCTCATAGGATGGTCAAGAGGGTAATAAAATAAATAAATACCTATAAAGTACTGAGAATATAGGCTAGTACATAGAAAATAACACATAAACATTTATTAAGTTGAAAATGTGAACATACTATTTCCCAAGGAACATTGTTTTATGTGGTAGTTCATTGTAATTTTACAGGCATGTAATGTTCACAGTAATACTGTCATAGTAGCCCCCAAATGAAAACTCAAATGCTCCTAACATTGAAATAGAAAGATTGATTTTGGTATATTCACATAACAGCATGCTATACAGCAATGAAAAGACCTATTATTACGTACCACAGTATAGATGAATCTCACAAACTTTATATTAAGTGAAAAAAGCCAGACACTCAAGGAATGCATACTGTATCAGTGCATTTATATAAAGCATAAAAATTGGCAAAGCTAATCCATGCTATTCAAAGTCAACATAATTGAGACCCTTGTGTACAGGAGGGCTTCTGGGGTGCTGGTAACGTATAGTTTCTTAGCCTGGGTTCTGGTTACACAGGTGTGTTTATTTTGTGAACATTCATCAAGTAGTATGCTTATGATATATGTGCTTTTTGTATGAATATTATACCTCAATAAAAAGTTTCTAAAATGATGTGATAGTGAAATAAAAGTAGAACTTATTATAACAATGAGTTATCACGTGATCATCGATTAATTTATCAACCAGGAAGGTAATTAAAAAAAGTAATCAGTACAATCTTTGGAGTATGCAGATGGAGACCTGCTAGTGGGTAGAACCAACCAAACAAGGGTTTGCAAGCCTTTGGCTGCTGAATTATAACAAAACCTACAGTTGACTCTCTAAGAATTTCCTTTTACTCTTTTGTGGCCATCTTAAATTTGTATCACTTTTACTTCCTTTGAATATTTTACTTTTACTTAAGTTCTAGTAATAAAATAGCACCAGGGAAGGTGTCATGCTGTCAAGACTTTCTTCTACTTTATTCCCCTCTCCCCACTCAGCACCTTCATTCCCATCTCCTACTGCTCACAGTTACATCTTTCTTTTCTCCCGAAACTGCCTTCCCTTTCTGATCTTGCTGGCTTGGGAGCCCTTTTGCACAGTAATCCTTATGTCCAGTCAATAGATTTTCTAAGTTTTTATAATTACTATTGCCTTCAACAGAGAAAGAAATACAGTTAAGGAGTTATTAGTTACTAGAAACACAACTAAGTAACTTTCATGTAGCACCATTGTTTATCTTATAATGAGCAAGTTAATTGGTACTCTTTCTTTTAAAAATATAGTTTATATATAAATAAATAAATATCATTGTTATCAATGCAAATAACAAGATACCCAGAAGATATTTAATTAGTTGGTGAGTTATTCTGGTGATTAGACAATTTGCTAATATGTTCAGTGAAGTATCTGTCTATTTAAGAATGACTTTAGGGATTCCCAAGTGCTATGTGATTAAAGAAGGGGGTGACAGGGAGAGTTTGCTACTTCTGTGTAGAGATTTGAGTTCTTGGAGGAATTGATAATTCAGAAGAGGCTTAAATGGAGAAAGGCAGTGGAGTGATGGGAAGATTTGGAGATGGAAGACTCTTGGCTTCTGAGCGCCTTCTTTCTTTGGTGATCAAATAGAGGAGTAATTAAAATTTGGTTGGATCTTGATTATTCTTTTTTTTTAATTGAATGAATGATATAAGGTTCATCTAAAACAGTTTTGAATCTGTTGATGAAGACCTTACATTCTAATCTATTATGTGTGCATCTTTGATTAAGTTATCAGAAAGTTAAACTTGGAACCCACTGTTTTCTGGATTCTAGATTTTCAATCAAGATTGTGCTCAATATTTCATAAAATCCTTATGATCTTATGTTCTTGTTGATGGATGTGGATACATCTAGGTTAAAATTCATATAAACAGCCCTTAAACCTACTTATAGCTTCAATACATTTTAATTATGAGCACAAATTTTAAGTATAATGAGAACAAACAAAATAGTTCATTATATTTTAAGGAATTTTCTTTCAAGAGAGTATATATGCAATTGTAGAAAGAAATATTTTAGTTCTTTCAGATAATGGCACTGCCAAAAATTTAAAAGACCTGTAAGAATACTGAAAATACTGAAAAATTGATAATCCATTACCAGTTTGTTATTATTATATCATTTATTTATACTTTACACACTAAAGCAATACTTAGTTCTTTTTACTACTGCTGGCATGCATCATAAATTCTGTTTTACAGAAGAGAAAACCAGGGTTCACTAAGTAACTTGTACAGGTCATAAAAATAAGTAGAAGAAGCAGGATTCAACCTAGGTTTGTCGGATTTCAAAATCTGCTTGGTCCTATCTCTACAGACAGACAGATGAATGTCAGATGAATGAACACACACACACACACACACACACACACACACACACACACACGCATGCACACACACCTACAAATAGCAATTTCTTTCCTTCAGTCCTAATCCAAAACCTGTGTTAGCATAAAAAAGCATACAGGTGCTATAATAATTATATAGGCAATCAAAGATGCAACAAAAGGGTATTCTGAATTGTACGGAACATGGTTTATTCTTATAATCATTTACTGAATATAGTTAATCCACGGACTCAGGTTGTAATTGAAGCACAGTGGAAGTTTAGAGATGTTATGGTTGGTGGTTCCTTTCAGTTACTCCATCTTTATAAATGCCATTGGGTGCTAGAAATCACCGCATTCTGAAGGATTCCCTTGTCTCCAATGCCCCAGTTTCTCTGACACTATATTTCTTCTCATGATGACAGTAGGGGGGCACTTGATGAGACCCTTTTTGCACTGGTATGTCAATGGAACTTAATAGGACAACTTCTCTCAAGCTTCTTCAAATGCTATCCCTCCATTTCAAACTGTTATCAAGTATGTCACTATTAAATCGAAATTTCTAGTGAAAGAGATAAACCATATGTTGCTTTTCCCTTCAGCATATTTTAACCATATGGTACTAGAAATGGGAATGTAACAGTGCTAGTAATTTAGACTCCCTGTGCTCCTAACGCTACACCATTCCCTAGCTAATTAAGAAAAAAAGTCCTTACTACTGGCCTGTAAAAATTATCTCTGCCAAATAATTAAGGAGAAGGGCTAGGAGGGAAAGTGTAAGGTGCACTTCTGATGAAGTGAGCCTGGGTCTGAGAACACAACTCAAGATGGTAGTTCACAGAAACAGACTGAAATCTTGTGAAAGTTCTCTTTGTTTGACTTAATTCTGGCGCAACAAAGAGCTCCCAGGTTACCAATGATACATTACTCATTGTTGTTAACATAAGGGCTAAGCCTGTAGATTATATTTTATTTGATTTACAGTTACTGAATGCTTTAGAAGTGACAGTTGTTATTCGGGGTAACACTATACAAATCTTTCAACAGTGGAAGAATGACAAATATTTTTGACATAAAACTAAGAAGATTTTAAGAGTTCTTTTAAAAATATATATGAAATAAAAGTTTGACAGACTTAGACACTAGAAAAATTAGGAAATAGTCATGCAGAGATGTCATTTCCATGGGTCAAGTACAGCTATTCATTTAAATTAAAAAGATCAGATACGATATGAATTGATTTCTTGTAAACTAAAAGCACAACTCAAGTTTTGCAATTTTCATATTCCAATGTGTACTTTGTTTTTCATTGTGTCCATGATATCTTTGAGCATAAGTAATGTTTTTATTTTTAATTTTAATTTTAATGTTGTTACATTTATCAAACCTTTCTTTTAGGGAGTTTGGTTCATTGAGTGTCATTTAAGGAATTCTCACCTATTTTGAATTCATAAAGTTCTTTTTTTACATGTTTTTATTCTAAAAATTATAGTTTTCACTTTTAGGCATTTATTAAACTTGAAGTTTATTTATTTATTTTTTAAAATTATTTTTATTATCATATAATGTATTATTTGCCCAAGGGGTACAGGTCTGTGAATCATCAGGCTTACACATTTCATAGTATGCACCATAACACATACCCTCCCCAATGTCCATAACCTAACCACTCTATCCCTACACCCTGCCCCCCCAGCAAACCTCAGTTTGTTTTGTGAAATTAAGTGTCTCTTATGGTTTGTGTCCCTCTCAAACCCATTTTGTTTCATTTTTCCCTCCCTATCCCCTCCAATCCCCTGCCTTGCCTCTCAAATTTCTCCTATTAGGGAGATCATATAGTTGCCTTTCTCTGATTGACTTATTTCACTCAGCATAATACCCTCTAGTTCTATCCACATCATTGCAAATGGCAAGATTTCATTTTTTGATGGCTGCATAGTATTCCATCATATACATACCACATCTTCTTTACCCATTCATTTGTTGATGGACATCTAGGTTCTTTCCATAGTTTGGATATTGTGGACATAGCTACTATAAACATTCGGGTGCATGTGCCCCTTTGGAACACTACATTTGTATCCTTAGGGTAAATACCCAGTAGTGAGATTGCTGGGTAATAGGGTAGCTCTATTTTCAACTCCCTGCTGTTTTCCAGAGTGGCTTCACCAGCTTGCATTCCCACCAAAGTGTAGGAGGGTTCCCCTTTCTCCACATCCTTGCCAACATCTGCTGTTTCCTGACTCGTTACTTTTAGCCATTCTGACTGGTGCAAGGTGGTATCTCACTGTGATTTGATTTGTATTTCCCTGATGCTGAGGGATGTGGAGCACTTTTTCATGTGTCTGTTGGCTGTTTGGATGTCTTCTTTGCAGAAATGTCTGTTCATATCTTCTGCCCATTTCTTGATTGAATTATTTGTTTTTTGAGTGTTGAGTTAGATAGTTCTGTATAGATTTTGGATACTAGCCATTTATCTGATATATCATTTGCAGATATCTTCTCCCATTCTTTCAGTTGTCTTTTGGTTTTGTTGACTGTTTCCTTTGCTGTGCAAAAGATTTTGACCTTGATGAAGTCCCAATAGTTCATTTTTGCCCTTGCTTCCCTTGCCTTTGGTGATGTTTCTAGGAAGAAGTTGCTGTGGCTGAGGTTGAAGAGGTTGCTGCCTGTGTTCTCCTCAGAGATTTTTATGGATTCCTTTCTCATTGAGGTATTTCAACCATTTTGAGTCTATTTTTGTGTGTGGTATAAGGAAATGGTCTAGTTTCACTCTTCTGCATGTGGCTGTCCAAATTTCCCAACACCATTTGTTGAAGAGACTGTCTTTTTTCCATTGGACATTCTTTCCTGCTTCATTGAAGATTAGTTGACCATAGAGTTGAGGGTCCATTTCTGGGCTCTCTCTTCTGTTCCATTGATCTATGTGCCTGTTTTTGTGCCAGTACCATACTGTCTTGATGATTATAGCTTTGTGATAGAGCTTGAAGTCTGGAATTGTGATGCCACCAACTTTGACTTTCTTTTCAACATTCCTCTGGCTCTTTGGGATCTTTTCTGATTCCATATAAACTTTAGGATTATTTATTCCATTTATTTGAAAAACTTTGATGGTATTTTGATAGGGATTGCATTAAAGGTGTAGATTGCTTTGAGTAGCATAGACATTTTCACAATATTTGTTCTTCCAATCATGGGCATGGAATGTTTTTCCATTTCTTTGTGTCTTCCTCAGTTTCTTTCATGAGTACTGCAGTTTTCTGAGCACAGGTCCTTTGCCTCTTTGGTTATGTTTATTCCTGGGTATCTTACAGTTTTAGGTGCAATTGTAAATGGGATTGACTCCTTAATTTCTCTTTCTTCTGTCTTGCTTTTGGTGTATAGAAATGCAACTGATTACTGTGCATTGATTTTATATCTAGCACTTTTGGAGAGGAGTCTTTTGGGTTTCCCACATAAAGTATCATATCATCTACAAAGAGTAAGATTTTGACTTTTTTCCTGATTTGGATGCTTTTAATTTTTGTTGTCTGCTGATGCTATAGTTTCTAGTACTATGTTGAATAGCAGTGGTGATAATGGACATCCCTCTGTGTTCCTGACCTTAGTGGGAAAGCTCTCAATTGTTTTTTTTTTTAATGTCTTTTTAAAATATTTTATTTATTTGACAGAGAGTTAGAGAGAGAGCACAAGTAAGCAGAGCGTCAGGGAGAGGGGGAGAGAGAGAAGCAGGCTCTCCGCTGAGCAGGGAGCCCAATGTGGGGCTCGATCCCAGGACCCTGGAATCATGACCTGAGCTGAAGGCAGCTGCTAAACCAACTGAGCCACCTGGGTGCCCCAAGCTCTCAGTTTTTCTCCATTGAGAATGATATTTGCAGTGGGTTTTTCATAGATGGCTTTGATGATATTGAGGTATGTGCCCTGTATCCCTACACTTTGAAGAGTTTTGATCAGGAGGGGATGCTGTACTTTTGTCAAATGCTTTTTCAGCATCTATTGAGAGTATAATATGGTTCTTGTTCTTTCTTTTATTAATGTATTGTATCACATTGATTGATTGATTTGTGGATGTTGAACCAACTTTGCAGCCCTGGAATAAATTCCACTTGGTCATGGTGAATAATCCTTTTAATGTACTGTTGGATCCCAATGGCTAATATTTTGGTGAGAATTTTTGCATCTGTGTTCATCAAGGATATTGGTCTGTAATTCTTTTTTGATGGGATCCTTGTCTGGTTTTGGGATCAAGGTGCTGCTGGCCTCATAAAATGAGTTTGGAAGTTTCCCTTCCATTTCTATTTTTTGGAATGGTTTCAGGAGAATAGGTATTAATTCTTCTTTAAATGTTTGGTTGAATTTCCTTGGGATGCTGTCTGGCCCCTGGGCTCTTATTTGTTGGGAGATTTTTGATGACTGCTTCAATCTCCTTCCTGGTTATGTGTCTGTTCAGGTTTTTCTATTTCATCCTGGTTCAGTTGTGGTAGTTTATATGTCTCTAGAAATGCATCCATTTCTTCCATATTGTCCAATTTGCTGGTGTATAGTTGCTCATAACATGTTCTTCTAATTGTTTGTATTTCTTGGGTGTTGGTTTTGATCTCTCCTCTTTCACTCATGATTTAATAAAATTAATTAATAAATTAGGGTCATTTCTCTTTTCTTTTTGGTAAGTCTGGCCAAGGGTTTATCAGTCTTATTAATTCTGTCAAAGAACCAGCTCCTAGTTTCGTTGATTTGTTCTACTGTTCTTTTGGCTTCTATTTCATTGAGTTCTGCTCTGATCTTGATTATTTTTCTTCTCCTGCTGGGTTTAGGCTTTCTTTGTTGTTCTTTCTCCAGCTCCTTTAGGTGTAGGGTTAGGTTGATTACTTGAGACCTTTTTTGTTTCTTGAGAAAGGTTTGTATTGCCATATACTTTCCTCCCAGGACTGCCTTTGTTGTGTCCCAAAGATTTTGAACAGTTGTGTTTCCATTTTTATTTGTTTCCATGAATTTTTTCAATTCTTTAATTTCCTGGTTGGCCCAGTTTTTCTTTAGTAGGATGCTCTTTAGCCTCCATGTATTTGAGTTCTTTCTAACATTCCTCTTGTGATTGAGATCTAGTTTCAAAGCATTGTGGTCTGAAAATGTGCTGGGAATGATCCCAGTCTTTTGGTACTGGTTGAGACCTGATTTGTGACCTGGGATGTGATCTATTCTTGAGAATATTCCGTATGCTCTAGAGGGAATGTGTATTCTGTTGCTTTGGAATGGAATGTTCTAAATATATCTGTGATGTCTATCTGGTCCAGTGTGTTTTTTAAAGCGGTTATTTCCTTGTTAATCTTTTGCTTAGATGATCTGTTTCAGCGAGGTGGGTGTTAAAGTCCCCTAGTATTATTGTATTATTGTTGACATGTTTCTTTGATTTTATTATTAATTGGTTTGTGTAATTGGGTGTTCTGATGTTAGGGGCATAGATATTTAAAGTTATTAGATCTTCTTGTTGGACAGACCCTTTAAGTATGATAGTGTCCTTCCTCTTATTATAGTCTTTGGCTTAAAATCTAATTTATCTAATATAAGGATTGTCATTCCAACTTTCTTTGATGTCCATTAGCATGGTAAATAGTTTCCCACCCCCTCACCTTAAATCTGGAAGTGACTTTGGGTCTAAAATGAGTTTCTTGCAGATAGCATATTGATGGCTCTTTGTTTTTTTTTATCCATTCTGAAACCCTGTGTCTTTTGATTGGGGCAATTTAGCCTATTTACATTCAGGATAACTATTGAAGGATATTAATTTAGTGCCATTGTATTGCCTGTAAGGTGTCTGTTACTCTATATAGTCTCCGTTCCTTTCTGGTCTACTACTTTTAGAGTCTCTCTTTGCTTAGAGGACCCCTTTTAATATTTCCTGTAGGGCTGGTTTGGTGTTTGCAAATTCTTTTAATTTTAGTTTGTCCTGGAAGCTTTTTCTCTCTCCTTTTATTTTCAATGACAGCCTAGCTGGATATAGTATTCTTGGATGCATATTTTTTCATTTAATGCTCTGAATATATCATGCCAGTCCTTTCTGGCTTGCCAGGGCTCTGTGGATAAGTCTGCTGCCAGTCTAATATTTCTATCATTGTATGTTATAGACCTCTTGTCCCAAGCCACTTTCAGGATTTTATCTTTGTCTCTAAGACTAGTAAGTTTTACTATTAGATGATGGGGTGTGGACCTATTTTATTGATATTGATAGGGGTTCTCTGTGCCATCTGGATTTTAATGCTTGTTCCCTTTACATATTAGGGAAATTCTCTGCTATAATTTGCTCCAATATACTTATCACTAATATTGTTTCATCTTATGGTATCACTTATCTCTCAAATTCTCCCCTTGTGGTTCAGTAGTTGTTTGACTCTCTTTTGCTCAGGTTCTTTATTCTCTGTCATTTGGTCTTCTATATTACTAATTCTCTCTTCTGCCTCATTTATCCTATCAGTAAGAGCCTCCATTTTAATTGCACCTCATTAATAGCTTTTTTGATTGCAGCTTGGTTAAATTTTAGTTCTTTTATTTCTCCAGAAAGGGATTTTATTTCTCCAGAGAGGGATTCTTTAATAGCTTCGATGCCTTTTTTGAGCCCAGCTAGCACTTTGATAATCATCATTCTGAACTCGAGTTCTGATGTATTATCAATGTCCATATTGATTAGGTCCCTAGCCCTTGGTACTGCCTCTTATTCTCTTTTTGTGGTGAGTTTTTCTGCCTTGTCATTTTTATCCAGATAAGAATGTATGAATGAGAGAATAAAATACTTAAAGGGTGGCAAAGACCCCAGAAAAATATACGCTAACCAAATCAGAGACCTGAAACTGGGTGGAGAAGAAAGGGGGAAAAAATTTAAAAAATTAAAAAAATAAAAAAGAAATATGTATATATAGAGATAAATAGATATATATGTAGATATTATATCTATTTATCTCTATATATACATATATAATACATATATATACATATATACATATACAAATAGATATAATATCTACATATATATCTATTTATCTCTATATATACATATACATATGGATATCTATATCTATATCTATATCTATATGTGTATTTGGTGAATAGAACTAAGCCACACACTTGATTTTGGATGTATTCTGGTCTCTTAGAAGAAATTACCTTCCAAAATTTTAAAGAAATAAAAAAACATATATATTTTCAAAAATAAGGGTAAACATGATGAAGGGATGGAATATGACTGTAAAGATGAAAATTAAAAAAGAGATTCTAAAAAATGAATTGATAAGTTGTTTGGAGAAAGAAAAAAAAAGAGGAGAGAATGTGATCAGGGTGGAGCTTGATTTAGGGTATATGTTGTTCTATTAGAAGAAATCATATCCCAAAATTTTAAAGAAAAAAACCACTATATATACAAAAAATAAGGTTAAGTACATGAAGGGATAAAATATGACTATAACAATGAAAATTTGAAAAGATTTTTTTAAAAAAGTTATTGATAAGATGAAATAGTTAAAAAAAGGTAAAAAGAGGAAAGAGGAGAAGTCACAAAACATAGAATAAGAAAAAAAATTAAAATATTTAACTTTGCAAGACTAAAGGATCATGGGGAAAAGCCATGAATTCTGTGTGTTGCTTTCCCCTAGCTCTGGAGTTCCGCAGTTCTTGTTGATTGGTAAACTTGGTCTTGGCTAGATGTTCTTGCTGATCTTCTGGAGGAGTGGCCTGCAGTGATTCTCAAATGTCTTTGCCCGAGGCAGAATTTCACCGCCCTTGCCATGGGCCAGGCTAAATAATCTGCTCGGTTTGTTCTCAGTAGTGTTTGTTTCCTCAATGCTTTCTGTAGAGCTCTGGAGGATGAGAATGAAAATGGCGGCCTCCCAATCTCTGGTCCAGAGGAGCCGAGAGCTTGGGGCCCACTCCTTAGTGTGCCTCGGAGAAAAGCAGTCAATCCTTCCCATCTTCCTGGTCTCTGGCTGCACTCTGTGGTCACCTGGCCTGTGACTGAGTGTTTCTATCTATGGTGCATGGCCCCATTTGGAGTCTGCAAACTGTACAGATTCCTGCCGTGCGCTGTCACGCCACTTCTCCCGGAGGAGGAAGGGGTCGTGTCTCTCTGGATCTTGCCACTTGTGGGGGTCCCTGCTCAAAGAGCAGTAGTCCGGCTGTGCCTTGGATCACAGTTTAAGGTAACTCCAAGCTGAGAGCCCCCACCTCATCTCTGTCTCTGTAGCCAGCTTCCCCACTCTGATACCTGGCAACTCTGCCATACTCAGACACCTCCAGTATTTCTCTGACCCCTTGGGTCCTGAGCAACCTGTCCCCATGAAGGCTCCACTCCCGCTTAGCCTCTGGAGGAACATCTGTCAGTGAAACAGACTTCTAAAATTTCCAATTTTGTGCTCTGCTGCTCCACTGCTTGGCGGGAGCCAGCCCCTCCCCCAGCAGTTTATCTTCCCATTGCTTCAGACTCACTTCTCTGCATGTCCTACCTTCCCAAAAGTGGTCGATTTTCTGTTCCTAGAATTGCTGCTCTACTTCTCTTCTATCTTCTGTTGAGTCTGTAGTTGTTCAGAATGGTTTGATAACTATTTAGCTGAACTCCTGGGACCTAATGATACTTCAGTCTCCTACTCCTCTATCATCTTGCTTCCTCCAGATCTGAAATTTATTTTTGTGTGTGGTAGGAGTAGATATCTGATTTTTCTCCCATAAGGAAAACCTGTCATCCTTGTACCATTTATTGGATAATTCATTGTTTTACTAATATGTAATGATTCTTATATTGCATATTCATTTTTAATAGATGTCTGGGTCTATTTCTGATTTTTGTGTTCTGTATCTTTTGTTAGTTTGCCTATTCTTGGCCTTCTACATCACTGTCTTAATCACAATAAATATAGAAAGTTCTATCTGATGGGACAAGTCTCTGCTTGATGCTCATCTTCAGAATTATAGTAGCTATTCCTGGCTGTTTAATTTTCCAAATACATTTTAGAACTATGTCAAACTTCTTAAAAATGTGCTAGAATTTTGGCTGTAATCATGTCAGATTTTTAGATGAATTTGGGGGAAATTGAAACTTCATACACTTGAGTCTTATCTACATTTTGTTAGGCGGAACCTTAACATCTATAGGTTTTGATGCTATTTTGAATAGAATCTGGTTTTCTTTTATATTATTTTTAGTGGTTATTGTTATGGTATTCAGCTGCAATTTATTTTGAATGCTAATCTCACAACCAACAAACTTTCTTGACTTGCCGGTATTTTAAGTTATTTGTACATGTACATGCAACTAGGTCATCTGCAAATAAAGATAGTTATGTCTTTCTAAATCTTACATCATTTATTTCTTTTATTTATCACAGTGATTAAGACTACCAATAAAATCTTAAATAAAATGGTGGTGGTGATCATATTTATCTTATTTCTGATTTAAAATAATGCTCCAAAGTTTCACATTTAAGGATAACACTTACTTTAGCTTTTTCATAGACATTGCTTTTTTAAAAAAAGTTTTATTTATTTATTTGACAGAGAGAAAGAGAGCAAGCTCAAGCAGGGCGAGTGGGAGAGGTAGGAGCAGGCTTCCCTCTGAGCAAGGATCCGCATGTGGGACTCAATTCTAGGAACCTGGGATCATGACATGAGCTGAAGACAGATGCTTAACCTACTAAGCCACCCAGGGTGCCCCTTCATAGATATTCTTTATCAAGGTAAGGACATAGCCTTATCTTTTGAGTTTACTAAAATGTTTTATTGTAAATGTAATTTTTAACAACTTATTTATATTTTCAGCATCTACTTATATGATTGTATAATTGTTCCCTTTACTTGTTACTGTAAGTCTATAACTAACAGATTTTCTGATGTTGAACCATCTTGACACCTAGGGTAAACTTTCCTTGTTCCTGGCATATTTTTTTATAATAGTATAATTACACTTCCTTATATTTTATTTAGTATTTTTACATTTATATGTGAGATTACTTTTCTCATATGTTTCTTTATGGTATTGATTGTTGCTTTGTAGTTGTTGTTCTTGTGGTTCTCTGGAGCAGTTTATATAAAGCAATAATAATTTTTTTCTTTGGAATCAAGATTGCCTTAAAAAATCATCTGGGCTTAGGTCCTTTGTGAAATCTTATAATAATATAGCTATTAATAATCCAATTTCTATAAACTTCCTTTCCTTATTGTGGTTTTCCATTTCATCTTGACTTTTTAAAGTTTTATATATATATGCATATCTGTAGATATCTATATATATCTCATGTCATATATATCATATCATAGATCACATATATATCATATAGATATATGTATGAAATTTTTGTAATTATGGGTTTATTTCTGGGATCTCTATCTCTATTCTATGCCATTGACCTATGTGTCCATTTTTGTGCCAGTACTGTTTTGACTATGATAGCTCTATAGTGTGTGTGTATATATATATCTAAATAATGAAACCTGGGATTGTAGTACCCCCAGTTTTGTTGTTTTTCAAGACTACTTTGGCTATTTGGAGTCTTTTGTGATTCCATACAAATTTTAAAATTATTTTTTCTAGTTCTATGAAAAATTATGTTTGTATCTTGGTGGGATTGCATTTAATCTGTAGATTGTTTTGGGTAGTATGGATATTTTAGCAATGTTTGTCCTTCCAGTCCATGAGCTTGGAATGTCTTTCCATTTCTTGGTGTCTTCTTTAATTTCTTTCATCAGTGTTTTATAGTGTTCAGAGTATAGGTCTTTCACCACCTTGGGTTAATTTATTACTAGGTATTTTATTACCTTTGATGTCATTGGAAATGGGATTGATTTCCTAATTCCTCTTTCTGTAACTTCATATTAGTGTATAGAAATTCAGTGGATTATTATGTATTGGTTTTATATCCTGTGACATTACTGAGTTCATTTATTGATGAGGTCTGAGTTTTTTGATGAGGTCTTTGGAGTTTTCTATGTAGACATTCATGTCATCTGCACATAGTAAAAGGTTTGCTTCTCTACAAATTTAGATGCCTTTTATTTCTTTTGGTTGTCTGGCTTTTAAAATTCTCTCCTTATTACTACTTTTTGCCATTTTAATTACTGTGTGCCTTGGGGTGGACCTTCTTGGGTTGATTTTGTTGGGGCCTCTCTGTGCCTTCCTGATCTGGACTTCTGTTTTCTTCACCAAACTTGGGAAGTTTCATCTATTATTTCTTCAAATACTTTTTTCTGTCCCCTCGTCTCTCTCTTCCTTTGGGATCCCTATAATGTGAATGTTATTATGCTTAATGATGTTGCTGATTGCCTAAGCCCATTTTAATTTTTTATTGTTTTTTTTCTCTGTCCTCTTAAGCTTGATTGCTTTCCATTACTCTCTTCAGGTCACTGACCCATTCTTTTCCTTCTTCTAGTTTTATTCCATCTAGTTTAATTTTCTAATTTTTAAAAAATATTTTATTTATTTATTCAAGAGAGAGGGCAGGGGGAAGCAGAGACAGAGAATCTCAAGCAGACTCCAAGCTGATTGCAAGACCTGACTTAGGGCTTGATCTCATGTTTCATGAGATCATGACCTGGGCTGAAAGCATGAGTCAGAAGCTTAACTGACTGAGCCACCCAGGCATCCCTCCATCTAGTTTATTTTTAATTTCAGTTATTGAATTCTTCATTTCTGATTGGTTCTTTTTTATGCTTTCTATCTCTTTGTTAAGGTACTCACTGAGGTCCTCCACTCTTTTCTCAAGTCCAGTGAGTATCTTTATGACCACTAGTTTAAATTCTCTATCAGGTGTATTACATATCTTCATTTTATTTAGGTCTCTTACTTTGATTTTTTCCCCATTCTTTTATCTGGGACATATTCACATGTCTCCTCATTTTCTCTGTCTTTGTATGTTTCTCTGTGTTTTGAAAGCCAGCTATGTCATCTGTTCTTGAAAGCAGTGGCTTTAGGAAGAAGAGGTCATGTAGTGCCCCGCATTGTAATGTCCCCTATTCACCAGAACATGGCACTTCAGTAGTCTCTTCTATGTGTGTTGCATGTACCCTACTGTTGTGGCTGAGTTTTTTTGCCTGTTGTTCACTCATCCTCAGTGGCTCTCTTCACCTGTTGTGGGCAGAATTTGGTTCCTACGTTGTTAGTGGGCCCCAGTCTGGGGCCACCTTGCACTTGAGTTAAGTCAGACCAGGCATTTGCAAGAGATGAAATAACACTGAACTTCAGGGTACTTTCTCTGTCTTGTACCCTGAGAAGCTTTTGTTGGTGGGTGGGGCCTACAGTCAGAATTGATGTTTGTTTCCAGCCTGCTGCTGGGGCTGCAGTTGGACTGGTGTGTGTGGTTCTCTTCCCCTCTCACCAGGGCAGAAGTCACTTTGGAGTGGTCTGGTACTTGTTGAGGCTGTCTGCACACTGCCAGCCTTGTGATACCAGTTTGGATGGCTCTAACCAAGGGCATATTGGAGGGGGCAGGCCTGCAGAAGGATGCAGGGGTGGGGTGCAGAGTTTTAGCAAGTTAGTTTGAGAGTGTTGACACTGTGCTGGTTCTTACAGGTCTCCTTGTGTCAAGGGTAGGGGAGTTGGGGGAGAGAATTGATGCCCACCACCTCCTTTGTTCCTGGAGAAGTCTCTCTACTATCCCTACCCCTCCAACACATGCTCTGAGATTAGTAAATAAATTTCCTTACTATATACACCATGTGATTTTCAAACTGCTGCTTCTCTGCTATATCTCAGCAGGACTATTTGTTGTGCTCTCTCTTTAAGGGCACAGACTCAGTTTACTCTTGTCCTCCAGGGTCCCCAGAACAAAGCCTGCTGATTTTTAAAGTTCCAGGTGTTAAAACCCCATTGATTGTAAGAACTCTGGAAATTATGCCCCTCTGGTTTTCAAAGTGAAATGTTATAGGGATTCATCTTCCCTGTGCCAGGTCCCCATGGCCCAGGATCTGTTTTCCTTCCCCTCTCTGGATCCACAGCATCCCTTCCTTCTGTGGCCATCCCATGGGTCTCTTTAGCTCCTGATAGTATCTCTGCCCTTCTTACCCTCTTTGATGTGACCTCATCTCTATTAGATGTGAAGGGTCCCTTCTGCCAGTCTTCAGGTTGTTTCTGGGTTATTTACACTGGTGTGGCTCTTATCTGATGCTGGACATGATGGCAACAAGAGAACATCTAAGAAGGACAAGTGGACATGAAGTTGGAAGAGCAAGAACAATACAGAACAGGGAGGACAAGCTGGAAACCTAGTGAACAAACTGGAACCCATGTTTGTATTTCACTGCCTTGGCCTTGATGTTTGGTGATGTAGGTGACATGTAGTTCTAAGCTAGCGGCCTTTGGCCACAGAACTGTGTATAAAGACATAGCAGTTGAAGAACCCTCAGGAGGAGACCCAGCAGGAGTCAGAGGAGCTCTGGGAACTGCCAGGCACTGCAACAGCTGAGCTGAGCACAAAAGTAGCTATTACTTAACTTCTGAGTTCCAACTGTTATGCAAATTTCTACTGAGGTCAACTGTAATCTGGAAATATACAAGGAAGGGAATTCTGGGAAGCCTAGTTCCAATTTAGCTGGATTGACACTCTCAAACTAACTTGCTAAAACCCTGCACCCCACCCCTGCATCCTTCTGCAGGCCACCACAGACTTTTTATTCTTACTTACTTTATTCCTTTAAATGCTTTTAGCTGCTATTTTGTCTGATATAACTGTTCTTATGCTGCTTTCTTTTGTTTTAGGTTTAGCTTAATAGGAATTTCTCATTACTTTATATATAACTGTCTGCCTGAAGTAGCCATAAAAATGCATATCTCAGATTTCCTCATCAGGAAGCAGGTGCCCTGGCTTCTGGTCTTCTGAATTCAATACCATATTCATGAGGAGGCAACACTTTCCTCAGTCAAAGACTGAGCATATCAAGATAACTAATGCAGGCCCATTTCTGGGATACATAGATTCCTCAACCAGGTGACTTTGACTCAAGGACTCCAGATTAGAGTGTCAAAAAATTTACTGGAACTGCTCAGTTCAAGACTCTTCCTACTCCATCCTTCCTTTCCTCTGTCCTTCATAGGGTTCAGACCTACATCACAGTCAGAAGGCTCCTACTTTGTTCCCACCTTTTCCTTTTGTCCTCACAGACATTTTCTCCAAAAAATTTCCTACACATTTAATACTGTCTTAGTGTCTTTCTTGGAAAACTTGAACTAGTATGCTGTGATTGTGTGTGCTTTTAAAGTGTATCTTTTAAAAGCATATAATTTTTAATCTATTCCAACAAATCTTTTAATGGACAGACTTAATCTATTTACCTTTATTGTGATTTATAATATATTTATGATTGCATTATTTTCTGTTTGCCAGCCTTCTTTCTTCATCTTTAATTTTCCCATTTCATGGTTTCAATTTAAGAGCTAGAGGCTACCTGTCAGGAAAAGCTTGGGATACTGGAATACTAGAATAACAAAGCCTAAATTTTTGGTGGTTTCAAATCAAGATTATTTCTCAACTCATTCTACATGGTCATTGTGTGTTGACTTATTTAGTCACTCAGAAACCCAAACTGATGCAGGCTCCACCTCAATACATGCTTCCTAAGAGAAGCAGAGAAAGGAAAATATGCCAAACATCCACTTAGCTCTTAAGCTGTCATCTACAAGTGACATAGGCCACTCCCACTCCCATGTCATTGACCAAAAGAAGTTACTTGGACATATCTGATTTCAAATGGGAAGGGAAATGCAGTGCTTTCATGTGTCTAGATAGAATAGGATGTTTGTATATGGTCCAATTGACTCTTTAACCTTTATCCTCCTCTGCTGGATTGGAAGCTATAAAACATTTATTATTATTTTAATGATTATTATTAAATGTTTTTACTATTCCTACTTAATTATGCTTATTTCCTTAAAAAGTTTAAAATTTATGTAATATTTTAATTTTTTTACCCAAATTTTGCAAAGACCTTAATGAGTTTTAAATACGTAATTTTTTTTGCTTTGTTTTAAAAAGCAATTTATCAATTCTTCTTTTCGAACATTGTTTTATATCAATGATCATATTTTTTAATTTCAAGATTTCTAGTTTATTTCTTTTGCATACATACCAATTCCTATTACATTTCTACCCATTTTTAAATAATTTCACATTTATTTAAATGAGGTATATGCAACTATGTTTCATAGCCATTATCTGGTTCACTGTTATTTTTATATAAATAAATTTTATTGAAATAGTTAAATCCATTCATTTATGTATTATGTATGTCCGCTTTTCTGCTATAGCAGGAGATTTGACCAGTAAAGCTAAAAAATATTTACTACCTGGCACTTTACAAAAGTTAGTTTGCAGACTCCTGCTTTAAGTGAGTGACAGGTGTTTATTTATTTTTTTCTTTTGATCATCTTTAACATACTTTTTATTAGAAGTCTTTGTTAGACTGTTTTATAATACTAATTTCATCTGGAGGGCTATCTTTCTTAGAATTGTATTTCTTCATATATTCTAGAACTTTGGATTACAGGCTAATTTTGAGTGAAAATGTTTTGTTTATTAATTATGTTCTTATCCTTTCTCTCTTCCAGTGTCTCCCCTTCCTTATATCTTTTGTGACTCCCGCCATTGGTCTCAGCACTGCAGTACAGAAATTGGTCTTAGGATATTAGTTTCAGTTGATGATATTTTCTTCCTCCTTCTTGGTAACTGTGGAAATCTTATGGATCCAGTTATCCAACAAGGGGTATGTCTTGTCACAAAGTTTTCCCTTCTTTCAGACTCTCCAGATTTATAGCTTGCTATAACCCTTAGCTACAGGTAAAGATCAGTAGTATTGTGTTTTGAGCCTTCTTTATCAGAGAAGAAGGCAGACCCACCATTGCCATTTGATGCCTAGTTCAAATCCCTGATACCATTAAGAAGCAAACTCCTACTTAATGTTGCGTGCTTCTAAACTAGGAAATACCCAGGCCTATAGCTTATTCCTGCTCACCTCTTTGTATTTATCCTATTTCTGAACCACAGACTTGTTTATCATATTTTTAAACCTACGTGTTACTTTCTGGCTTTCTTTAAAACAACTTTTTAAAAAATACTAGTAACATGTATTTGGAGCAAAGGGGTATGTCAGAGCACAAACTATGGTACTATCTTGACCAAATATCTCCATTATATATTTTTGTGTGATGATATCATGGTATCTGTTTACTTTGTAATTAAAATCATAAGCATTCAGTCCAAATGAAGTTACCTGAGTAACTGGGATGAAGCCACTATATGATGAAATAAAGTCAAGTTACATTGGGCATGGGATACATCACATTTTGAGCCATAAATTTCAAATGGAATTGTTAAAGTAAAGAATATCTTTAGAATCAGCAGAAAAGAACCATTTTCATAGAACACCATAAAAATTAATTTTAATAGAGAATCTTAATTCTTATGCATTTGAAAATGATGAGAGAAAGATAAAATCTGTTATTTAGTAGAGCTGTATGTTTTTCATCAAGGAAAAATGTCAGAGGCAATTACGTGAACAAAGAGTAAACTTACTCATGAATTATGCTACCAGTAATCATGAATAGTTTTTCAATTTATCCAAAATGTCTAATTTTAGAACCCTAGTGATTAATGCCCACTATTAGCTTATTGCCTAGTGACTAAAGAAACAAAAGAAGTGATAAACCATTTTTCTTTAGATTAGGTTTGATTACCTCATACAACCTTTTTGGTTTCCAGATGAACTCTGAACATCATATGTTGAAGAACCACAAAATGAAAGGAGGCTGAGTTTCTGGGTCTCTATCAGACTAGAAATGTTTACATGGACTGGTAGGTGAGTGAGAAATAAACTTTTGTTGCACCACTAAGATTTGATGGTTTATCTGTTACTGTAGCTAGTGTTACCTAAACTAGTACAGTGCTGGAGGGTTAGCTACCATCTCACACCTCTCGCAAGGGGGAATACTTATGTGTGATTTTAGCTTGAGGATGTATGATTTTCTACTGTTCTAATTCATGTATGTCAAAGGAAAAAAGAAAAAAAATGCCTCATATTCATGAAAGTAATTTCCACATAACCACCCTTATGAATTCTTACAACAACTGAAAACAAGCTATATATCAGTAATGGAATTCTATTTTTATTTCTTTTTTTACTGAAGCAAATTAAATATACATTTTATTTATTTAGGTGGTAACTCTGTGACTTGTTTCTATTGAATGAATGCTTATTTAATTACTTTAAACTTAAATTTAACCTCAAAAATTGAAATGTGATTTGAGCAGTCTGTAGAATTTTTTTTTTTAATTTTTTATTTTTATAAACATATATTTTTATCCCCAGGGGTACAGGTCTGTGAATCACCAGGTTTACACACTTCACAGCACTCACCAAATCACATACCCTCCCCAATGTCCATAATCCCACCCCCTTCTCCCAAACCCCCTCCCCCCGGCAACCCTCAGTTTGTTTTGTGAGATTAAGAGTCACTTATGGTTTGTCTCCCTCCCAAAGTCTGTAGAATTTTTAAAGATATCATTGGGATGGATATGCTACATGGTATATTAAATCCTAGATAACCAAGTACAGGGCTTGGCTGGTGAAGCTTGAGAAAGATGATTTTAGAACCAATAAAATAGAGGAGTCCTAGTACTTATGTAAATAATTTGCACTACACTCTCTTGAAACTGCTTATCTTTTTCCTTCAGCATTTTAAAGATGTCATGCCATTGTCATTATACCTTTCCTTGATTCTAATGAGAAGTCTGCCATCAGTATTCTTGCTTTTTTCCCTGAATGTAGCATGTGTTTGTGTGTGGGAGTGGGAATAAGAGTGAAGGAATCTGCTTTTATCTCTATCTTTGGTTTTCAGATGTTTGACTATATATTTATCCTATTTGACATCCACTACATTTTTTTTTTTTTTGAGTCTGGGATTTGTGGATTCTATCTTTCATTAATTTGGACTTCTCTTGACATTCATCTCCTCAAATATTTCTTTGGCTACATTTTCTTCCTCTTCTACTTGGAATCTAGTACATGTACATTTGATCACAGGTTTTGGATGCTTTTCTCAGTTTTTAAAAAATTTTTTTTCTCCTTTTATTTTAGTTTGGATAATTTTAATTAATTTGACTTGGAATTCACATATCCTTTCTTCTGGCTTTTTAGGCTACTGTAAAATAAAATAAATCTACACTTATTATATTTTTAAATCCTAAAATTTCCTCTTTTTTTAATTACTGTGCTCTACTGGAATGAAGTTCTGCATTATATCCATATGTTGACCACTTTTTCCATTAGTTTTAAAAATGTATTTATAGGGCTGCCTGGGTGGTTCAGTCAGTTAAATGTCTGCCTTCAGCTCACGTCATGATCCCAGGGTCCTGGGATTGAGCCCCGCTTCAGGCTCTCTGCTAAGCAGGGAGTCTGCTTCTCCCTCTCCCACTGTGCTCTTTCTCTCTCTCAAATAAATAAATCAAAAAATTTAAAAAATATATATTTATATTAAAAATTTTATTTACTAATTCCAACATTTTGATCATATTTGGGTTTACTTCTATTGACTGTTGATTATATTGATTGGTTATATTGATGGATGGCATCACCCTGCTTTTTCAAATACCACATAATTTTTAATTTTATGCTAAAAATTGTGTGTAAAAGGACTGTAAATATTATTTACTGAAAAATAAGAAGTGCCATGCCTATGACAGTCTGCAAATAATGAAGCTGGAGCAGTCTGATCTGTTGTTGAACTGGCTCTGAGGCTTGTGCTAGCTTTAGTTAGATCAGTAGTTCACTACAGGTTTCAAATGTTTTATGAGAAGGATTGGGACTAGTTTATCTGAGAACCAGTGTAATTCTTTATTTCTTACAGCCCAGTAGCCATCTTTCCATGCCACCTAGATTTTGTTTGGTTCCCATGGTGTTCTCTCGGCTCTCTTCAGCCAGGCTTCTGACTTTTGGAGCTTCTCTATTTCTACATTGTTGCTGTGCTCTTAGCTTTTGACATGCTACTGCCTTGCACTCAGGTAAGGGCCATGTGTGACTTAGAGGATGATGTTTCTCAGCTATCCTGTCATGCACCCAGGTTTCAGTTGCTGTGTACTTGATCCACCTTTTCAGGAAATCTCTATCTTCTTTCCCTCTCTGCAAGCTTTAGAGCACCACCATGTGCACTCTGTAAGACTTCAAGTGCAGGAAGATCTCCCTGCTCTCTGCTCAGCTTCTATTCTTCAGTTAGCTATACATGTGTTCAGTGAAAGCTCTGATAAAATTGGTGATTGAGCACACTCTCCTGGGACCCCCTTCATGACAGCCACATGAGGCTATAAAGCGTTTATTGAAAATTTAGCTAGTTTCTCCTTTACTTATGTTTACAGTGAGTTTGCTCCTCCTCCTGTGGCCATGGATTTGGGTTTCTTCTCTCCTAAGGAAGGTTATTTCTTTTTGGTACTTTGATCCAACTATGTATCTTTTTATCTTCAGCTCTTTAGTGGAAAAAAAATCCATAATTTTATAATTTGTCTGCCTTGTTCTCTTTGTTAGGGTGGGAGAAGTGGTCTCATGATGTTATACATCCTGACCAGAAGCACCTGTATCCTTATAATAAATTCCTTTTCTGCTTTAATTAGTCAGTTATTTTTGATGTTTGCAAACAAGGACCAGAATTGGTATTACTCATCATGTATTAAGAGAAATAAAGTAATTTAATCACAATCACATAAATTAATTTATTAAATTATTTAATCTCAGGTAATAGTCAAATAATTATTTTTGGAAATTACTATAGCCAAATATATATGAATATGACTAATACTTCCTCATGGTCTTAAATATTTTAATTCAATAAAATTCCATTCTATTTCTGTTCTGAAACAAGTATTTTTAAAAAATATAAGTTAAAGATAGCCTTCCTCATAAATACATGAATATAATCTTTCTATATAGCCTCAGGCTTAATAACCCTTTAACTTATTACATATATTAGTTTATATAATATGTAATATTTTGTATTTAGACATTTTGATTTCATTAATCATTTTTTCCTGCTTCTTTTCTGGGACCACTACAATTTCTTATAATTCTATGATCATAGGAAAACTAAAATTAGATATTGTATTTACACAAGTGGGAACAATGTATGGACTAGTTTTATTATTTTTTAGAAAACTGTTCCTATTTCTTTCAAAGATCATTGTATGTTCCACAGACAAAATGGCATTAAATGATCATGTGTTGATTTTGCAAATAGATAATTAATCTTCTATATTATATATTTGCATTTTATTTTATACTCCTTATTTTGTGGACACATGATTATAAACAAATGTTTCTAGGTTATCAAATATGTGTATGAATTTTCTAACTTTAATTTTTCTAAGTGATCGCAGCACATTTCATTTCTTAAAGAAGATATTCAAAACAGCTATATGCAGAAATATTTTAGGTTTTAGTTGAATTATTGGAATTGTTTCAGAAATATTTGAATGGTTTCTTTTTTTTTTTGGTTATTGTTGTTGACCTATTACCCAATGGTGGTAAACCTTTCTGCCCATTGCCAAGGGCCCAATTATTTATTATTTACCAGTGTATTTTCTAAAGCTCCTCATTCTTATACTCTATCCATTCATCAATCTCTATCATGCCAGACTTCCATTTTCTCTACATGAAATGCATATTTCATTTGAGGCGAATGGTCCTCTTACTACTTGAGAAAGTTGATTACCACTTGTTCAAATATAGAGATAGACTTTGCTACTGCCTCAAAGAAATAGGGCACCTTGTCCTATCTTTTTGTCAAAGAAGGACATAGACCATAGAATAAAGAAACCAAGTGTATTAATGTCCAAATTACCTGTCTGCTCCTTATGGGGCACTACTATGAGCCATCCCTGTGGGAAGATTATGCTTATCAGGTTTTACCATGTAGCTTCCTTTGTCCAATTAAATATGAATAGCAATGTCATGTTCCAGTTCTGGGCAGATTCACTGAGAGCCATTGCCATTCTTCTTCTTCTTTTTAAAGATTTATTTATGTGAGAGAGAGAGAAGGAGACAGAGCTGGAGAGGGGCAGAAGGAGAGAGAGCATCCCAAGCAGACTTCCTAGAGTCCCAGAGGGCAGAGTCCAGCATGGGGCTGTATCTTTCAATCCTGAGATCACGACCTGAGCCAAAATCAAGAGACCGATGGTTAATTGACTGAGCCACCCAAGTGCCCCAGTAATGCCATTATTCTCTTCCCTCTGCTCTAAGAGTAGCAATATCCCAGGTAATGACTGATCCTTCAGCCTATATCCCAGAACAAAGAAGATACATAGAGCAATATATATGTAACATGAATAAGAAATAAACAATTTTTGTTGTAAACCATAGAAATATAGAAGTTGTTTCTTATGGTGGCATAATCTGGTAAAAGTTTACCAATGGAGAATTTTGGGGGGTTAGAATTATGTACTGTTTATGGCTTTGTGTCTAAAACAAGTATGGAAGTACAGTTTTTCTGGAAGTGTTTAAAATATTTATATATGTTTATTCCTGAAAAATATTTCTTATTAGATTAGAGATGGAAACTTCTTTAAGAACTTTCCCTGATTCTCAGTGTCATCTAGATGCTCTTTTTCTTTGTTTCCTTATCATCCAATGCAAACATGTAAATATTGGTTTGCTTAAGTGTCTCATCAATTAGAGTGTATACTTTTTGGGAGAAGTGACTTTGTCATATTTAATTTTAGGTACAACATCTAGCACAGTACCCAGACCATGCTGATGCTTCTAAATGTTTTATTAATATGTAGACAAAAATCCACAATCTGAAAAAGCCAAAGTGACTAATTTGTAGCAAACCTGACCTGATCTGAACTCACTTGACAAGAAAACCTGATCTGAACTGACACAAAAGCATGTAGTTATTAATTAACCTACACAGAATGAACATTTATAAGTTTAGCTTAGGATATATTAAACATTTTATTGTAGGGTGCTGCTCTAGGCTCCCCAGGTGATGTTACATGATGCGGTATATATGTACTATATCACCTTTCTAAAATCCCTCAAATTCTGATTTCTAAAACACATCCTGGCTCCAGGAATTTAAGATAAGAGATTGTGGACTTGTGTCAGCAAAGGAGCATTTTCTGGACTGCGACCAATCTTTTTTTCTCTGTAGTTATAGATGCTTTCATCCTTTATTGGGTAAATGCCTTTTTGGATTTTTTGTGACCGTCTTGAATTTATTTATAACTTTCAAGAAATTTGTACCTAACTATATGAAAAGAGCATAATTGCAATTTCAACAACCATAGTTGATAATAATATGACTTTGCTAACAGTAGATATAAATATTGATGGCTCTTATTCATAAAGTCTACCATGCTAGCATTAAAGGAAAGTATGTAAATATTGATATACTTTTAACCTATAGAGTAATTTCACAGGGTGAAAGTAGCCAATTTGGGAGTTTAAAGAAAAATTAACTGTGAACAAATATTTGTTTCTAGTGCCTCTGTGTGAGAAAAAAACCATCATCCTGCATTAGGAATTCATCATTAGTATAGGATTACACTGTGAGTGGGAGATCACACACATAAGCACATGTGCACATGGATAAGAACCGTGTGTTTTGTTAAGTGGTACAAATGAGGCTGGGCCTCTCTGTTGTAATAATATAATTCTAATTTTTTTCTAATCTACAAGTGGCACCAATGGGTTAGTGGTGGTTGTGCTAAGATCTATATAGCTACTATATTTTCCCCATGTATAAATTCTAATTTAATCATAGATAAAATGGCAATAAAATATACACAGGAGTTTTAATGTAGTCCGTGCCATTTGCTGCTTTTTGATATGAGCTGCTTTATATTCTGATTATGTTGCTGCCATAAAATGAACAAAGGGTAACATGGAATTTGATAAAGACAAGAAAACTTTTATTAAACTTTTACAACAGTGAAATAAATTATTCATGCAATTGTATGAATAATGGTATCCATGCTGATTAAATCGGCTAAGAGGAGGCAAAATATTCACGTGCATGGCATGAGTTCCATTTTCAAACAGTTCTGAAATGAAAATGCAATATAAAACAACACAGTAGTTGGTCCCCAAAAATGGAAAGAAAAAATGTGGAGTACAGTATTAATTCAAAAGAGGAGGGAAAAGTTTAAAGCACTTGCGCTTCTGAAATCCACTAGCCAGAAGGAATTTTCAAAGACAGAAAAAATAATCCACCACTTCAAAGGAATTTAATGAAAGAGAAATAGCAAAGATGACTAGGGTGCAAGAGGGACAGACCTAAAGCTTAGAGAAGGGAGAGAATGAGTATTTATGCAATGAACCATTGCATAGCTTATTCCATTTGGGGCTTGAATAAAATGGGCTTCTCTCCAAATTGGGCTGTTGGGAACCTGCCAGCATTTTGGGGATGATCTGAGAAAGGACCTGCTGCTGGTAATAAATAAGGTGTCTTCCAGATCTCTGCCACCCACTTTAAGATTTGTGACTATCACTTGTCCTGTCATCAAAATGTTCACAAAAAGAAAGTGTCAGAGTTCATACTTCTTCCCTTTCCACATCACTGAGCACAAGAAATGGAGGAGAAAACCCCTGCCACCCACAGAATTCCAAAGAGCTGAGTGCATGCTGCAGAACACACAGACAAAGTAGGAGGAGAGGAAAAATAGCTCCTACTTGAGCCTAGCAAAGAAGTAGGGAGGGAAAAAGGGCACATGGGGGAAGGAGACTGACCAAATGGTAGCATTCCTTACCCATCATGCACACATCCACCTTCAGAAAAATTCTTCGCCACAGACAGGATACTTTTTATTACCAGGCCGTCCCTCTGATTAGGGAGCTGGCATCTGGGCCAGTTGGTCAGGACCGCTGGAGATGACTGGTGTCTGTAGGACTCATTGCTGACAGTCGGCCAGCATGCATGGCCAGGCCTTCCTGCCTGCTTGCCACTTGGTCTGTTTTGATTGGTTCTTTGTCCTGTTTGGGGAGTGCTGGTGCCATGCTACCTATTCTCTGTGACTGTCGCCTTTTTTCTAATCCAAGCCACTGAGAGCTCCCAGAATTCTTTCACCCCCGGGGAAACTTACCACATTTCCCTCTCTGATCTCTTCCTCCTCCTTTGTCTCCCTGTCCCCGTCCTTCCTCATTGGCCTCCTCTTCTGACTAGACCTAGGGCTTTTTCAATCTAGGATGCCTTTTATTAAGTGTAGGAGTAAAGACAGAAAGGGTACGGAATTTTCACTGGGAACCCTTTGCTCCTCAGGGGAGACTTATTATAATGTATGCCTATCTTAGTCTTACCTTATACTTTGAGAAAAGCCATCTGTTTGTAATACTGGTGCCCCTAGTTTTGCCAGTTTTTCAAAGCTCCTTCTTTCTTTGGAGAGTCAAACAACTGTGAGCTGAGCTCTCAGCCTGCCTGACTGAAGCAAGTCCAGGGCTGTTCTTGAACATTTCTGAGAATCCCTTGTGAATGTCTCAATGCTGCATACAGCTATTCTAGCTTCTGCTTGTCACTTCTTACTGGGGACCACTGCTCCCACACCACACTCCACCAACTATCTCATTATTCTTGTCCAGGCCGCTGCCACCATCCCCGTATTTCCCCAACCCAAAGCTATTGTGTTTGACAGGATTAATGAAGATTCATAGGGTACAAGAGGGGATTTAAAATACAGAGTGGAAAACGCTTTTAAACAATCACTGTCAGAGTCTATGTGCTTCCTTTCAAAGGATCTCTTTGGTTTCTCCCCCTTCTTGCCTCTGATAACTGGCACTTACGGTGCCCTGGCCCATACTTCCTTTCTTAGGCCCTCTCCTCCTAGAACATAGAGCCCCAACCCCATCTCTGGGCCTGTAAGAGGAAGCAAAAACTGTTACAGAATTTGATAATAATCCCAGCAGTGTCATGCTGTCTTCCAAGGAGGCAACTGATGATTAAAAATAAATAAATAAATAAAAGAATGTAGTATATGTAAATTCAGTTCCAAATTGTGGGCATTTGGATGTTTCACAAGTCAGGGGTTCTCTGAGAACAGAGGTTAGGTGCATTCATTACATACCCATGACTAAACAAGGCTCAGCAAAGTGGTATCTCTCACACAAAGCAAGTGGGTTTTTTCAGTGACAATGCACAGGCAGCAATATGAGAAAATCTCTATTAAATAAATACCTTGTAACATAATGCTGAAACAGAGAATTATTTAAAGGCTAGGGATCCCATTTCTCTCTATAAACCAAACTCGGCTGCCATGAGTGGTGGCTCTGTTACATAATGATGCTGCCTCGAAGAAAGAAGGATGGCCTTTCCCAAATCATAAAGCTGGGTTAGGCTTTGTTCTTGGGCAGTATAATGTCTTCCCTAGTGAGTATGACAAGATCGAACTGTTATTTTTAAATCCTGTATGTACTAGGCATTGGGCTTGGTGTTTGGGATAAAAACATAGAAAACATGGGCACTGCCTTTAAATTGCTTCCAGTCTAATAGGAGAAACAGACCAAAAGAAATACATGGTGGCCTTGTACACAGTAATAAAAATGCATATAGGATACAATGAGTGCATGGTCAATTCTGGAAGGGATGAGCAGGGGAGCGGAGGAAGAAAGTTCTTCATCGAGTGGGTCATGCCTGAGTTGAATCTTGATGATGAGTGTTGGAGGACAGAGTTGGGAGTGGTGGTGTTGGGTTTTCAGAAGTGTCTGAACTGAAGAGTGTGAAAAAGGATGCATGAGAGCCCCTCTCTAATTCCGTCAGACAACTTTCTCTCCTCATCCTGTTTTGGGGATTCTTTCCCATGACAGCCTTTAGTATTTTGAAAATAATATAAAATATAAGAAACTATACCTCATTCAAAGCAAACAATCAGCTTCAGGGTTCAGAATGGCACATTCCTGCAGCATATAAAGTGATTCCTCTAACTTTTTCTTTCTACAGCCAGATCTTTAATGTATTACATGTTCCACTGTCTCTAAATGCTAATGGTTAAAAACATCAAATCCAGAATCAAGGTGGGGGAAAAGGAAGACAGCATAATCATGTCAGTGATAGATCTATATTTACGCAGTAAAGGCATGACTGGACTTAATTATGAGTCCTGTCTGTCAGACTGCACAAAATATAGTCAAGTTGCTGATCTCAGAATTTATAACACATGCTGTTTTGATATTTGAACTTGGTCATAGAAGGAAAAATTTTAAGAGTCCATTCCGTATAAATTTATAACTACTATACTTCTTGAAATATATTTCCATTGTGTAAGCTAAATTTATAAAGAAAAGCTAGTTGAAATATGGTTAATGTATTAAAGCTCAAATGTTCCTTGTCCTATGGTAGAGGGCTACAGAAAATTCTAGAATTTCCATGGGCAGGAAAAGTCTATATCCCCCCACTGCCTGGAAGGGTGTTAGTTTTTCCTATCCCTGCCATGTTTTGTATGTATGTAAGGGATACCATATCTTTTAGGGGATGTGACCAGGGAAGAAAAATGTATTCCCTCAGAAACAGCTACATAGAAGTTGGATTTTCTGAGCCCCCATTTCTCTGCATGAGAGTGTCCTTTAGGTGAGAAGCTTCAACATATAATTGTTATCATGGTAGAAAGCTAGAAAACCGTAAAGGAAGGGTCTGTCCCTTTTATAATTAACTGCTATATATTAAGTAGCCTTTGTATTCTTTGTACTTTGGTAGGCCCTCTAAGAGATAAAAGAGAAAAATCGATCAAATGATGGGCCATTCTTCTGTCCAAATCCCTACAATGTGTTCCCAACTCTTTAAGGAAAAATCAAAGACTGGAGGGGTGCCTGGGTGACTTGGTTGGTTAAGCGTCTGCCTTCGGCTCAGGTCATGATCCCAGAGTCCTGTGATCCAGTCCAGTGCCAGCCACCCTGCTTAGTGCGGAGTCTACTTCTCCCTCTCCCTCTGCTGTTCTCCCTGCTCTCCTCTCTCTCACACTCAAATAAATAAACAAAATCTTTAAAAATAATCAAAGACTAGAAATCCCTGCACAGCTTCTACACCAATCACAGTATGGGACTCTATCTCTTTCTGCTTCTTCCCTAGCTCAGTCCACTCTAGCTGTACTGGATCCTTTGCTTCTCTTGAACATGAGGCCACTCTTCTGCTGCACATCAATGGCACTGGCTGGTCTCTCCATCTGCACACTCTTTCACCAGATGTCCTCATGGCACTCTGCTTTATTTCCTATGTCAATGTCATCTTAGTGAGGCCTCCCCATTACCATGTTTAAAATGTCAACAAAGTGCTTCCACCCTCATCATTCTGCACTTTCTTTTTCTATCTCCTACTTATTATTTCTTTATTGCCCTCTTTACTTTTTGTCATACTGAGTATTTTACTTTTTTATTTATTGACTTTCTCTAGAAGGGAAGACATGCCAAGAGTCTGGGCACCAGCACCTTATTCTTTTGATAGTACAGTGCCTGCCTCCCACAACCCTGGTTGTTTACTCTTTCCTAAGTACAGGCATGGTGTCCTCCTCCCCTGAGCTGTGAATGTATATGACTGAGAAGCTGCATGGCATGCACCTGTCCAGTGTCAGGTGTATTTAGTCATCCTCAAAACCCTGGGGCAGGAATCCCTCCATCACCAACAGGGTGAATAGGAGACAATTAAAACAAAGAGATGCTTACAAGGCAAGACATACACAAGAATCAATAATGTAATTGAGGATGTCTAAAAAGGTGGTTGATTAGGTGATAGTAAAAACATGGTAGGAGCTCAGAAATATTTGTATATTTAATTTTAATTTAATAAACAAAGTCTTTTATGAAAAATTATAATAAAGACTTTGAAATTGGAATAAAAATGACTGGCATACTTCCTGTTTGGTGCACTGTTCTGGGTTATTTCTGCCTTTCATTGTCTTTGAGCATTTTAGTAAGTTGCAGAAAATCGATAATAATGTAGTGACTCTTATTCACAGAAATAAAAAATAATAATTGTGTCTGGCAAAATACAATTGGCTGTTGTCCTTTGGATAGACCAACTTTGCATTTCTTTATAATTTCTCCTCAAAATTCTTTACACACACAGACACACACACACAGACAGAACACACACACACACACACACACAGGGTTCTTAGAATTTTCCTTTGAACCAGTTGTAACATTTTACTTTTTTTGTCATTCATCGATGAGTTAAGTAAGATGTGTGATACATACTCATTTTATATTTATATGAGAGGCATAATTTCATCCTTCAAAAATAACGCTTTAACAATGCCATTTCTACCGAAACATGAAAAATGGCTTATACTATCCTATCCTTATTCTTGTCATAAGACACTTTAAATTTTGAACAATATGGTAAATTATAATGAAATCAGGCATGTGAAATTATGACTATGTCTACCTGAAAGCAAACATCTGGAGTAAACATGAACATTTCAGGCAGCCAAATTCAGATACTTGGCTCTGAATAGATAAAACATCTGGATTTTTGTGAATTGATTAATTTCCATCCACCTCTCCTGTTTTGGCTTTATTCAGACACAGCCTGACCCCATACCTTTTCCTAACACTCTACAAACATCCCTCTCTGTTGTGTAGAAAGCATTTTTTTCTTCTACCTTTCTCTGCTCCTTCACATTGTATGCATGATAATAGACTCTATTTTTGCTTAATTATTACTTAAACTATTGCTTGAAGCCATCAGTAAGGACAAAGGAAAATAAAGACATTTATATTTAGTGTACCTGAGAAATAATTTTTATTCTGGCTTTTCAAAAGGTAACTATAAGAAGATTATTTCATTTCTTTTCATATAATTCTGTGGGTTTTCTTTCCTCGAGAGCTGTTTCTGTTAAATATTCCAAAATACCACACATGTACAAATAAAAAATGTATCTGTCCATTTTTTATTCAGCATCATACTCTTGCAAAGAGACAGATAAGGGAGGGGGGTATTGAAGACTCATGATGTGCTTTAGAAGTACCTAGCTACATCATACAAACTCAAGGCCATGACTAGGGAGGAAGGTCATAGAGCCAAAAATATATCTGAACCCGAAAGTACAATGTAGCATTCACTTCAGTTCATCGAATAGTGAGACTAAGTGGTCAAAGCCAAATTGTGAAATCAATGACTTTCATTTTTATTTTTTATTATGGATTTACCACTTGGCAACAGTTACAACAACAACAACAACAGAAAATCTCAAGGTGTGTAGAAAGAACTAGTGCAGTGGGTTGTCCCAGTTTATATTCAGTTCCAGTTTATATTCAGTTTTGTCAATTTGACCTTCACAGGTCTGTAATTACTGTAATCACAGCCTGCTGAACGTGCTAACAATCAAAGCATCCCAATTTGAACAGTTCAATAATAGCCTTTTTAATAGGGGGTGAAACCATGCCAAGAAGACTGGCTGCTTTACCTCCAGCCTTTTCTGAAGACATTGGATAATAGGGAACAGGTATCAAAAATTCTCCTCTTAAAAATAGGCTGCACAGAGATGATCCCAAGTCTGTTACTAAGAGAACCACTTAGAAAGAGGGTTCCTCCCATCCCTTTGTGGCTGATTCTTCCTAATGTCTGATGATGTAGATGATATATTATCTGCTTTTAAGGTCTTCACTTTGAACATCCAATGGTGCCTATGACATTTTCAAAGGTGAAAAAGAATTAGTAAAATAGGTTAGTGTGAGATGGCCCCAAAGGCATCACTGGTATTGGGGACCTCTTTCCCCACAAGTAATAGGGAGAACCATATTGATTTATAAACGTGTTAACCTCAGGCTTATGCTGCATTTTCTGTTGTTTCCGTCTACTATCACTACAGATTTACTGTGAATTATCTGTGACATCTTTCTCAATGCCTGGTGGACAAACACAGGCATTTATAAGGCCCTAAGATTAGAATAGACTGGTCTTGAAAGAGTTTGTGATTCATGTTTTTGTGGTTGTTTTGTATTTGCTAATCGGTTCTTATATGAATTATAATCTATGAATCTGTATTCCTGCAGCTCTAGAGTGTCAAGGTTCGAAGGAAATCAGAAAATATCTAGTCCATATCTTTAACTTTTCTGTTTTGTTTTTTGCCAAAGAACCCTTTTAACAAGTTAAATCAGTGTGTAAAAATAAAAAAGAGCAGAGCTTCTCTGAGCCCAGACTTGCAGGATCCTACTTGCTTAAGTGTCTCTTTTATCAACTCTCCCTAGCCCCCAGCACAGCAGAACTCTAAGGCGCCAGGGAACGAAGTTTGAAATGTAATCCAAGGTTCCAGAGCCTAGAGAGATAAAGTGACTTAGCCAAGGTCCCTATTAACTTCCAGAGTCACCTTTCTCTGGTCAGCTGAGTCAACCACAAATAAACACTAAAAACATTACAGCAAGCAATTACTTATCACTCTGTTATATATTTTCCCCACTGTCTCCCCCTATTCTTTCATTCTACTCCAAAAGACAGGCAAGTACTTTCCTAGTGATTTCAGTTCTAGTGGCAGCAGGACTAGTCAGATCAGCCATGTGAGCCAGTGTCCACCTTCTAGAACTTAGCCTTGAGTAGAAAAGAAGGGGATGTTCAAAGCACTGATGGCACTAACAACAAGAACCAGTTTTCACTGAGGGTACCTAGTGTACACACACTGGGATACACATCCAGGTTGAGAAAGGGATCCCCAAAGGCTGATCTCTTTCACTACCAAAGTGCAGTGTGCGCTAGGCAAATGAGAACATTGCGAATTTTATATATCCACTGTCTTTGAAGGTATGGAAAATTACCCTGCTGGTTGGGAAACTCAGATTGTCTTGGTGAAACAAGCTCATAAACATTGTAGAAAGTGGCCAGAGTGAATTTACTGGAGATGTTTCCAGTTTTGTTGGTATTCATCCTTTATTTACTATTAAGAAATAATGGTTGGGGTCCACTTGAACATGAAGGTTCTATGTTGGACCACTTCTGAGTCCAGAAGAGGCATTAAATTAGGAGTAGATCAGCATAAATGGAATATAAGATATCAGGATGGAGAGGACATGAAGAACAAGAGGCAAAACTAATACTTAAGCAGCTACTGTGTAACACTTGCTCTGCTAGCTCCTCTCTTTACTTATTTTATGACTATAATAAGCCAGTTAGAAAGTCACTCTTATCCCTATGACACATAAGGATCACAGGGGAAAGGTCACCCAGCTCCCCATGTATTGTGTCTGTCTGACTGTCTGACGGACTCCCTTCCAAGTCATTTCACAGAATTATGATGGTAAGAAGTTGGATAATGGTAGGGACTTTGAGCTTCACAATTCAGAGGCTATAAAGTGTTCTAGGATGGCCTTGTCTTTGTTCCTCAAGAACACTGCAATTTAATTAAAGGCAAAAGAACATGATACCTTAAGGTGTATTAAGTATATTGTTAAAGAAGTTACCACCATTTAACCTTTGAGGACTAACTGGGACATGTAATTTGTAAGCCAAATGTAGCATTTTTTTTTTTTAAGGATAAGTCAGTCAAAATAAAATGGTAATGGAAATGAATAAAAGTTTCAGTGTTTCTAAAATATTGTTTAAGGAGTTGGCAAAAAATTATATTACTTTTTCTGAATAAATAATGGACTTCAATTATCAAACAAACTTTTTGGTAAGTATCCAATGTATCCAATGGGAACAAATAGTTATGAATATTGTATGTAATGTTCTACTTCTAACATTTTAAAGTCCTTATATTAATCACTGTTTCGGACCTCTGTGCACATATCTACATTTCGTCAGAGTGATGGAAAAGTGGCCCGGAAGAATGAGTAAAACTGATGTGCAGAGTGAGGAAGGAAAATTTAAATACAAAGCAATTCCTCTAATAAAACGCTCAAGCAGTCTAGGGTAATTTGGGTGCTTGGTGAATCATTGCTTAGCAATTCATGAACACTGTGGGTGCTTGGAATTCAATTTTATTGTCCTCTATCTGAATTGCTTTGGAAAAAAAAAAAAAGGTCACATGAGAAGGAAAGGAAGTTTTGACTTTCACATGCCTGTTATTGCTAAGGAAACCACTTCCTCAGCATTCACATATTCAGCATGTCTTCACTTTGGCTTCCATACAAATTACATCTTGGAACTGCATTAAGAAACAAACAAGGGTGGAGAATATTTTAAAAACTCAACTCAACTATGGAATGCTCACAGACAAAAAGAAGAGCGTTTTCAGATGCCCTCTCTATTCCCAAGTACTCTAGGTATGCCTGGATGGGGTCTCTAAGAGCTAACAGGATGTCTGAGACTCGAGGGAAGTGGCCTGTGATCTGCCAGTAAACAAATGAGAAGCTAATAGGGCTTTGTTGTGTTTTCTGATTGGCAATGGCTCTGAACTATCTCCTACTTGTAGTTGCGGACAAAGAAACAGGAGATGAATTACCATGTTCTAGGACTGAGTGTTCCTTTCCAATTCAAATTGCAATAAGAAATAAAAATGGTTAGTCTAGCAGTGTGTAGATTATATAACTTGTCTCCTTTGTGTGTTTTTGTTTTGGTTTGGTTTGGTTTCATTTGCTTTCGTTTGGTTTGGTTTTTGTCTTTTAAGGAGAAAAGAGAAGAAAATGAAGGGATATTTTAGAATGACTGGGGTCATCAGTGGGCCTTATTACACATACAGCTCAACTCAGATGTAGCTCTTTTTGGCTTAAGTAGATCTTAACTACTTGGTGGTTTCTTTGCTTTTATTTACATTTCTATTTTTAACCCAAGTTGAAAAATCTTGTGTAGACTGCCTCTTTATCCATTGTAAAAATACAACTATTTTTATTTCTCCCACCAGAACCAGGATTTATGGCTCATCTTCTGCGTTTTAGTTCTCAACTTAGTCAATGTATCATAGGTTCAGAACAAAATTGCACTGTTATTAAGAGTAATCTGCAAACAACTACTCAATAGTGAACTTAGAAGAGTGCTCACTTGTTATTACATGGCAGCAACTATGAAAGAGGTAATTCTTAGTTATAATAAAGGTGGAGGCATAGCATTAGCCGAGCATTTGAGAAATAAAGAGAGTTAATATCAAACGGGTACCTTGACATTTAAAATGCATTGCTTCAGAACTCATGGATTTAATTTTTATTTTTGGTATATGAGAAAGCTAAATATTTTGAGTGACAGTGAAAATACAGAAAGATGGTTATTTATTTATTTATTGATGATCATCTGTGCTCACTCCCAGAAATTTCTGTAAGCACTCTGTTTTTGGGTTGACACTACAAAAAAATTGTAAGTTTCATAGTATGCTGGGATGATGACAATAATGTTGATAATAGAAATAGCTAATGTATATTGAGAATTTAATAAGTGCCATTCATGGGGTTAATCACTTTACCCTATATTATTATCTCATTTAACTTCACAACAAACCCTGTGAGGTTGATACTATTATAATCTCTGATCTTACCATGAAAGACTGATATTCAGGGAAGTTAAGTAATTGCTTAAGTTCACTCATTTAGTAAACAATGGGGCTGAGATTTGAAAACTGGTAGCCTCTCCCCAGAGTCTGAGCTCTTAACCATTAGGTGTTTCAAGAGAGAAAGCCTTTGACAAAGACTGATTTGAGATAACAGGAGGCTGAGGTAAGCAAAGGATTGCCCCCTCCCTTCCTGTCTTAGTAAGTATACATGTAGAGCTCACGTGTGATTCTTTTGAGCTTAAAGTGGCAGATATCACAGTCCTCTGGATGGAGAGGGGTTCATCCCCGGCGTCAGTCATCCAGGAAAGAGGAGGTCTTATGTGAGGAAAAGAGGGAACATTTGGGCAGGTAGACTAGGTGAGAGTAGAGGTCTTGGTGTGGTTGTCTGGATAGTAGATATGCCACCATCCTCGCCTCCTGGAGACAGACTAGGATTGTAAAAGGGATCCTCGTGGTGGACAAGATGAGGAAGGTAAGTCATGTCTTGTCAAACTGGAAAATCAAGTTTCATGCCATGTCCTTCATTTATTTCCTTTAGTAGAGTCACATTTAAATGTTCACTCTGTCAAAGAGGTGCTCCAAGGATCTAAGAGAAGGGTTATGTGGCTACATTTTCTCAAAATAAATTTCTAGGTCCAAGATGGAGCCAGTCCTGTCCAGGATACCATGTCAGTAAACCAAAAACTTAGGTAACTTTCATCTCTCTAAATGTTCCCCTTGACCAGAAATGCAGTATTTCCATCAGCCAGTTCCCAAATGCCCAGCCAACTCTGGGTCTTCTTACCTGAAACAAGGTTGACTGTGCAGCTCCCTTCCCCCCCTTCCCTCTCTTCCTTCCTTTCTTTTTTTTTTAAAGAATGAAGCATTCTCTCCACAGCATCTCAAAAATATTTCCCTGAGTAGTTCTGAAATTCTTTGAATACTCACCATCCTGGTTAAGGCATTAAAGGCTGCAATTAAATACAAATACTATCAAAGCACCTTAATTGACATCTAGCCTAATGTAGGTAAATGGCACCAATCTCCACTGAGTTGCTGAAGCCAAAATCCTAGTTACTCTTGATCCTTTTATAGGCATCAAATTTAGCATTACTAAGTGTCACATCCATATAAAGACATCCTGAAGTTGCCCTCTTCTCCCCGTCACCACCATCTCTCACCTGGGCAGCTGCAGTGCCCTTGTAATTTTTCTAGCTGTTTGAATACTTCTTCTTTTCATTCTTTCCACACATCAGTCAGGGTGAGCTTTTTGCAATTTAATGAGAATATATCACTCCTCTTAAAATCTTCCAATGACTTTCCATCGTGTTTAGAATAGGTCCCAAGCTCCTTCCCTGACTTAGAAAGCCACGTATGGTCTGGACCTGCCTATTTCTTGAAAGTCTTCACCTATTGTTTGTCTCTTTGACCACTATTTGCCAGTGGCAGCTGTGGTCTTTTGACTGTTCTCTGAATCTTCCAAGTGCATTCCTACTTTAGGGCATTGGTACAAGTTGTCCTCCCTTTCTACATGTGTCTCTTTCCTTGTCTTTACATGGCTGGCTCCTCTTCATTTAGATTATACTTTAAATATCACCTCTTCAGAGATGACTTCTCCATCCCCCCCACTAAAGTGGCTGAGTCACTCACATCATCACTGGTTTGCTCCTGCTAGAAGGTAGTTTTCCTGAAAGCAGGGGCCTTATCTGTCTTGTTCACTGTATGATATCTAGAAATGTGCTGACACCATGGGGGCTCACTGACCACAGGTGAAAGAGAAACCAGCACTTGTTATTAGCCATTAGTATTCAGTTCGGTTCAGATTATAGCTAACTACTAAGCTGAAACTCTAAGGAAGCATAGAGCAGTGAAGTTTTCCATTGGGTATGGAGGTATTGGGGGATGGAGCTAATTGAATCAAATTTGGTCTGTTTCACAACTTATGTGGTCCTAAACAATGCCAATGGGAATATTGATATTAAGGATTCTAAAGTTTTTTTTCCACTGTAGCACTTACTGTTACATAGTCTAAACTATAGTTCACTGTCCATGCCTATCATTGGGGACTGGCCGGAATAAAAATGAACTACCCCTAAATCTCTCACTGACTTAAAATGAATGGAGTTTATTTCTTGCTCATGATATACATTAATCACTTCTGCTTATTGTAGGTCCTCAGGGACCTAATCATATGGAACAGACACCATCTTGAACTTGCTAGAGGCTGAGAGAGAAGTAAGAGGCATTGTGTAATGAGTAACGTGGTAGCTTTGAAGAATTCCATCTAGAAGTTACACATATCTTGCTCACATTTTATTGATCAGAGTTAGTCATGTCACCTTCTAAATTTAATTGAGTAGGTAAGCGCAAAGAAAAACAGAATAGCACTAATGTCTACCCCGGCCACTGAAAGGAGAAGAAAGGGAGACACAAGGTAATCACTGATGCATAGACTAGAAAAACCTGTTGAACAGAGGTGATGGCCCTTGGGTGGTGAGAAATGCGCTTGATTGCACTCAAATTCTTTGATTAAGACATGATGAGCATGAGGTTCCTGGGTGGCTCAGGGGGTTAAGCCTTTGTCTTCAGCTCAGGTCATGATCTCAGAGTCCTGGGATGGAGCCCCGCATCGTGCTCTCTGCTCAGCAGGGAGTCTGCTTCCCCCTTTCTCTCTCTGCCTGCCTCTCTGCCTACTTATGAACTCTTGTCAAATAAAAAAATAAAAATTTTTTAAAAAGAGACGTGTTGAACAGTTTTCCTAGTTCTGGCTAATAGAATATTGGGGGCCCCAAGATGATTTTTAGTTTTAAACATTCACATCTTCCTTCAAGGCTGTTCTTTCTTCAGCTGTACATCTATCATAAAGTTTTGGTAAGCTTCTGTTTTGCTTATTCTGTTTTCCTCATCAAATATATTCCCTTTTTGTCCTATTTTATGCCCCAGGATGACCTCTATGGACTACATTATCCAAACTCCCTTCTCTCTGGCATTTTGTTCATTTGGTGACTGTGAAGCATGGGGCCTTTCTCTGTGCAGGCTGCTGTAAGAGAATGACACCAACTGGGTAGCATATGAACACAGAAATTTATTTCTCATAGTTTGGAGCTAGGAAGTCCAAGACCGAGGTGCCAATATGGTCAGGTGAAGACCCTCTTCTGGATTGCAGACTTGTCCTAATATCCTCACAAGGTAAAAAGGGTTAGGAAGCTCTCTGGGGTCTCTTTTATAAGGCACTAATCCAATTCCTGAGGGTCCCACCATCATGAATTAAGCAACTCCCAAAGACGGCATCTACTAATACCATCAGCTTTGTGGATTTGGATTTCAACATAGGAATGTTCAAGGAGTACCTCATCATCCTTAATTGATAGCTTAACTCTGACATGCTTCTGTCAACTGTCTCTATTATTCCTATCTGTTAAATACAATTGACCTTTGAACAATATAGGTCTGAACTGCATGGGTCTACTTATATGCAGATTTATTATTATTTTATTTTCTAAATACAGTATGGTACTATAAATGTATTTTCTCTTCCTATGATTTTCTTAATATTTCCTTTTCTCTAGCTTACTTTGTTGTAAGAATATAATATATATTACATATAACATACAAAATATGTGTTAATTAACTAATCGTGTTAATCGGTAAGGCTTTCAGTCATCAACAGTAAGCTATTAGTAGTTAAGTTTTGTAGGAGCCAAAAGTTACAGGTGGATTTTCGACTGAACAGGGGGTCAGCACCCCTAGCCCCCTGCATTGTTCAGGGTTCAACTGTACTTTGTGTGTCATCTGCTTCCCGCCAAACTGACTTATGCAGTTTCCTAACTATTGGATTCTAAGCAGTGATATATGTCTGTAGCCACCCATAGTTCTTTTCTTGACATATTTCTGAGATTTGCCATGTTTCTTTGATTTCTTACTCCTCTCTTGATTTCTTACTGCCTCTGTCTTTCTCTTAATCGGAAGAACATTGAGATCTATGATAGCTGATCCAATTGAAAACTTTTGCTGGGTTTTGTTTTGTTGGAACACCTTATTTCATTCAGCAGTGCGATGACCATTCTCTTTGTCCTTAGTTTTGCTAAGGCTGCCATAAATAAAGCACCACAGACTGAGTGGCTTAAACAACAGAACTTTATTTTCTCACAGTTCTGGAGACTGGAAACCCAAGATCAACATGTTGGTTAGTTTAGTTTCTAGTGATGCAGCTCTCCTTGGCTTGCAGATGGCCACCTTCTCACTGTGTCCTTTTCCCTATGTGCAGGCATCCTTTCTCAGTATCTACTGAGTAAAGGTAAAGATACCAGTTTTATTGGATTAGGCCCCACTCTATGGCTTCATTTTAACCTAATCACTTCTTTAAAGGCCCTATGTCAAAATAGGGTTACATTCTGAGGTACTGGGGGTTGGGACTTCAACATATGAATTTGGCGAGACACATTTCAATCCATAACATTTTTTTTAAAATGACCTATGTCAAAAGGCAGAATTCCAGTTGGTTTTTGTGCATCAAAGCCCTTAGTTTTACCTGTCAGAGAAAGTTTCCTCTTCTAACCAGAAAGGTTCCCAAATTTCCAGGCACTTCCTATTTTCTTTTACTGATGTTTGCAAACCACTTGATTGTTTCTGAAGTCATCTCTTTCTATGGTATCATATAAAATATAGCCAATTGATAATCAATAGATGCTATTCGCACTGTTTTCTAATCTTTTCCTCTAGAGCTGTATTTTCTGCCATCCAGATTATCACAGGCAACAGTTTTACCTAATGCTTTTGGTATTTGTTCTTGTTCTCCACTTGTTCTCCACTACCCAGCCTTAGGCCACTACCATATATTGCAGGCTTATTTACTAATTTAAATGTTTAGGTACTAATTTTGGTATTATTAAAGATAGGCTAGGTTTGCTACAATAAAAATAAAGATTTCTTTCTTTCTTTTTTTAAAGACTAATTTATTTTAGAGCAAAAAAGAGCACAGTTGGGGGGACAGAGGGAAGTGGGGAGAGAGAATCTCAAGCAGACTCCCCACTGACCACAGAGCCTGAATGGGGGCTCAACTTCACGACCCTGAGATCATGATCTGATCCAAAATGAAGAGTCAGACACTTAACTGACTGAGCCACCCAGGCACCCCAATTGCATTTATTTCTTGCATATGCTTCATGTCCACCAAGTCTACAATGGGCTCCTAGTAGTCACTTGGTGACCCAGGCTATTAAGAGCAGTCACCACCTTGAATATGCCCACTTACCATGCCAGAAGGATAAAAGAACCATTGCTTCATAAGACCTCTTCTCATATATGACACATATTAGTTATGGTTGTTTTTTTTTTATATATAGTTTATTGACCAAAGCAAGTCGCATAGGTGCTTTTAACCTTAAGGGGAAGAGAACTATTGCTCTACTATGGGCTTGAGAAGGGAATCAGAAATTTGTGGTGAACGGTATTAATGATTACTGCACAGCTTCAACCCTCAATATTTGATGGTTCTGGAAATTAAGAATATACGTAGCAACAAAGATTTAGGATCATCTCTAGTATAAATTGTGGTTCCACAATAGTATTTTTATTTTTTAAACAGTGTGCTGCTAGTTCTCTCTCCATACACAGAAAAGCAACCATCCGATCCCCTAATGCCATTGAATTGCATATTCAGGGGGTCCTGGGTGGCTCCGTTGGTTAAGCATCTGACTCTTGGTTTTGGCTCAGGTCATGACCTCACGGATCATGAGATTGAGTCCCACAACTGGCTCTGTAGTGGGCTCTACACTCAGCGGGCAGTCTGCTTGAGATTCTCTCCCTCTGTCCCTTCTCCCAACTCAGGTACATGTGCTCTTTCTCTCTCTCTCAAATAAATAAATAAATCTTAAAATGAATGACATATTTAGCTCCATGAATATCAGATGACTATTGTGTGTCATTTGGTAATTTCCATACCTTTTCTTTCTTACTACTAAAGAACTATGAAGAGGCTCTGTGAAAAGACTCAGGTGTAACTATCTCATGTTTTATTTCGTCTGTGATATTTATGGTATGTATTTGTTTCCTTCCAGATGCATTTTACAATGAAGTCATATTTAAAATTATCATTTCCATAAAACAAGAAAGATATTAATTGTCATGCACTGCCAAGCAGACTGGCAGATGCCACTAATGAATGGTAAAAATTTCCTCTATATCTCATTATTTCCACAAAACCAAACTGTTTTTCAGTTATCATTTTTGAAATAGAATATAAACCCAACTATAAATGACAAAACAAAACAAAAACCCAACATAGTGGCCATCAAATCCCAGCACACATGTCTCTAGGAAGTTAGTGAGTAAGTGAAGTTAATCACAATACCTCACATTCCGAATAGGGCACCAATTAAAGTAGTTTTCCAGCCTATAATAAGTCTGCAATGAGACTTACTAACAAGGGGTTAAAAATGGAATCAGGTATATAGAGTACAGTGGAGGAATGTGCATAAACTTAGATTTTGATTAGGTATGGTCTTCTCAGAAACTTCTCTGGAAATAAATTGTTTTATTTGAAATCTTTTCTGCATTATTCCATCCTTTTCTTCAAGTGATTTTTCTAACATACAAATCTGATCATGTCATTCCCCTACTTAAAAGTGGTCTGCTTTAGAACTAGGTCACCATTAGGAAAGAGTCCCAGCTCCTTAGTTCCTCCAGGTTAACATTATTATAATCTCTCTAAACCAGTCAATGGAGGAATGCCTCTCTTCATACGCTAGAGCCACACTGTGTGAACTCCATTCTAGCTCCCTCCTAACTGTTGCTTGGCTCTCAAAGCTCCTTGAATGTTGCTTCTGCTGAGAAGTCCCCTTTATTTTTTCTTCCTTTAGCTGCCGCCCACCCCCACCTCACCACTCAGCCTTCTCTTGCCTTGCTCTTCTGTACTTGAGAGGTGGCTTTTCCCCTGACTACTTTTTTTTTTTTTTTTTTTTATCTCTTACACGTTTGCTCTGAGCTCTGGTCTGGGCAAGCTCTGACTGCCCCTTGTTTTTTAACTGCTGAGTCACTGGTTTGCTCTGTCCTTCAGAGTGTGGAACCCTTTGGATTCCTGACCTTGTGGGTCCTTGTCTCACCGGTACTTCTGGTTTCAGCATGTTGTTGGTCCTGACACCACCAACCTCCCCTGAATCGTTCCCTATCTTTTCAGAGACCGTTCACTGATTTATTGTGCAATCTTGGATAAGTCATACAACCTTCTCTTTCTGGGTTTTGTTTTTGTTTTTGTTTTTTTAGTGTTCCCAATTTATAAATATGAGTCTAGATAAGCCAAAAACTGCCCTTATAGAGCTTGTGACAATTAAGTACAATAAAGCTTGTGGAAAAAGCTTTGTTAAGTGCAAAGTGCTAAAGTAATATAAGATATTATTTTACTGCAGGGCTTTTTTCTCAGAAACCTGATTCCTGGCTGTAATTTCCTTTATAAAGACCTTTTTTATTTGGAAAGTATTGACTGATAGTTTGATACACTAATAGGTAGGTGAGAAGGAAAATAATTTTTGTTATTGACCATATACCATATTCCAAATACTGTGCTGACTCTCGAGATGTTACCTGATTTAATCTTTACATCTACTCTGCAAGGTGGGTATTATTATCTCCAATTTACAGTTGAACAAACAGTCCCAGAAACGTGAAGTAACTTGTCTAAGGATATATAGTTTCTAAGTCACAGAATAAGAGAGTTGTTAACTTCCACATTATTCCAGAGCTGTGATGCTCAACATTTGCCCTCCGTGAGACACTGATAGGCTCTGCTAGGTTTTGCCTTTTCTCTCGTCTGACCATGCTAATCTGATTCCACTTTATGTACTTCCTGCCCCATGACAATTGTGGTGTATTAGTCAAACTCCAAGAAAACTCCTCTCTTACTATATTTTGGGGTCATTTGTTACACAGCAATAGATAACCAATACACATTATATACTGAAAAAGTATTCTTGATTGGGGTCTATTGTACATATTACTGATGAATGAGGAAATTAACTCCAGCATGCTCAGCTTTTTCATCTAATAAGAACTGAGATTGGAATTCATGTCACTCTAAGTTCAAGGTCTCACCTTTTATGCCATGCTGCTGGAGGGCTTGAACATGTATATAGGGCCTTTGGTGCAAGATGAAGGTGGGACAGCTGATGTTTTGGTGCCCATACAAAAGAAAACAAATAGGAAATTTATGTCTGAAGATAGATTGGTAAGGAAGAGTTTGGGGAACATGGGTACTAGAGAGCTCCTCAAATATCATCACATAACTTAACCCTGCACCACTTGGATATTAGCCACTTTTCCTAAAGCAGAGGCTAAAATTTTTCTTCAAAGAGTCATATAGTAAATAATTTAGGCATTGTGAACCATTTTTGGTCCATTGCTTGTTCTTTTTTGTATTTTTTAAATAAATCTTTAAAAAGATAAGTATTCTAAGCTGAAAGGCCTTACAAAAACAAGCTATGAGTCACATTTGTCCCAGGCTGGTGACAAATTTGTCACCCCTGCCTACAAATTTGTCACCCCCTATGAAGAGCATAGATTAATCCAAGTATGGTTCTCTGTGGGGTTTCAAGAGGGAATTAAGCCCTAATGTCCTAAGGCATCCATTGTATGTAGTGAATAAACTTCTGTGAATCTATAATAGTATTTGTTATGTACACACTTGGGAGAATTGACTAAATAATCACTCAAAATGTTTTGGGTTCTGTGGTTCAGATGACAAGCCCTGATTGAAAAAGGCTAACATGTATATTTGCTCATACACTACTCATTCAACAATCATTAAATTGGCACTAACTGTGTGCTCAGTGTTATATTAAGAAACAGCAGAGCTAAATGAAATGAGGAGTTTCATTTACCTCAGAAACAGCACATTGAGTGTACGACAAGAAATTATGAAAACAATTTCTGAAGTTATGCTCAAGCAGAAACGATGTGATAATCCTCATGACTTTATTTTTTTTCCACTAAGTGATATCCTTGCTATAAAATAAGAGCATTCTAGGGCACCTGGGTGGTTCAGTTGGTTAAATGTCTGCCTTTGGCTCAGGTCATGATCCTGGGGTCTTGGGATAGAGACCCACACCGGGCTCCCTGCTCAGCAGGGAGTTGGCTTCTCCCTCTTCTGCTCCCCCTGCTTATGCTCTCTTTCTCTCTCTCTGAAATAAATAAATGAAATCTTAAAAAAAAAAGACAAAATAAAAATATTCCTTTTTCTTGCAGGGATGTGGTCTATGCAATGCAGACCTATACTGATAGTTGTTTGAGAACTAGTAAGACTCCCTAGTGATATATGCCCACAGATGAGTTTGGATCAATCCTTGCTTGCTGCTGACTCTGTGACTTCAGGCAATTACCGAACATTTTTTGAGACACCATTGCACCATAAAATGGAGAAAATAATAATACCTACTCCAACTAACTGTTAGGTAAATTTAAATGAGGAAAAAAACATAAAGCCCTCAGGGGTAATGCTTAATAAGTAGCAAAATCTCAACAGAATTAACTATTATTATTACTTTTAGCCTTGCCCCCATGACTTCAGCAGCATCAGATACATGCTTTTAATTTTGTTTTTAAGTCATATCCATATATCATGCCCTATTCTCTATGAGGTATACCCAAAGAAAGGAAATATCTGCAGTTTTGTCTAATTGCATTGGCTTCCTCAGAGAATCAGGCCCAGCTATGGAGAGTAAGAAATACCTATCAGGACTCTACAAATCTTGAAAATGTTCTATTTTAGAAGGATGGTTTGATTTCTTCTCACTCAAGTAAATTGGCTGCAGTAGGGTGGGGGAAGGGTGGTAGGCAAAGCCTCACTCAGCAAACTCCTGATTTTAACTTATTTTTTCCCTTCCTTTTGAGAGCTTCCTCATGCAGAAAAATGGCTTGCCTCACTCTTTTGGATTCTGAAGTAAGAATAACAGAACCAACCCTGAGTGAACTCTTACTTTGCACCAGGCTCCTTGTACTTAATCTTCACACGGCCCCATGAAATAGAGAATATTTTATCATTCACAATGTGTATGTAAGGAAACCTAAAGCACAGATTGCCTATATAACTGGCCTAAAGTCATATGGCTGGTGTGTCAGTGTCTGGTTTAAATCCAGGTGGGTTACTTCAGAACATAGCTCTTTTTTTTTTTTTTTAATTTTTTATTTTTTATAAACATATATTTTTATCCCCAGGGGTACAGGTCTGTGAATCACCAGGTTTACACACTTCACAGCACTCACCAAAGCACATACCCTCCCCAATGTCCATAATCCCACCCCCTTCTCCCAAACCCCCTCCCCCCGGCAACCCTCAGTTTGTTTTGTGAGATTAAGAGTCACTTATGGTTTGTCTCCCTCCCAATCCCATCTTGTTTCATTTATTCTTCTTCTACCCACTTAAGCCTCCATGTTGCATCACCACTTCCTCATATCAGGGAGATCATATGATAGTTGTCAGAACATAGCTCTTAATGCCACTGCTCTACTACAGTAGAATGGAAAGATTTTGTGAATCACATATGCAATTTAAAATTTTTTTGCAGTCACATTTAAAACCAGGAAAAAGAAGCAGGTATAATTAATTTTAATATATACCTTATTTCACCATTTATGTCTAAAATATTAGCATTTCAATATGTAATCAGTATAAAATTTTGAATGAGATATTATATACTCTTTTTCTCTCTTCATCCTTGAAATCCAGTGTGTATTTAATTCTTCTGTTTATCTCAGTTAGGACTAGTTACTTTAAGCACTCAATAGCCACATGTGGCTGGTGTCTTCCACATTGAAGGACACAACTCTGCTACACGTTCAGCTAAACTTTCTATTTATATCTCCCTGTTTATGTAATCTTTTTTGTTTTTGTTATGGCATCTTCAAAAATGTAGAGCTCTTGAGTATTAAAACTGAGAGTAAGTTAGAAAAAAAAAGGGAGAAAGGAAAACAGTGGTCATATTGTCATTATTTGGGGATTTCTAATGATGCCTAGGAAAGCTGGTGTTCTTCAGTAACTTCTGTCAGATTTCTGACATATTTTGAGTTCAACTACATGCCCATTTAAGAACATAAGGCTCATTTACCATATTTCCCCTTTGGCCAGCAGAGATCTAAAAATAAACTCTTAAGTTGTTAGGTTTGACCTAACTCTTTATATAAATATCCGTTTGCAGTTGTTATTTTAGCAAAAGAAAGATCCAATCCCCTAAGTCTTTTGGTTCTAAAAACTTTAGGAAACTGATTTCTCCCCTGAACACTTCCTTCCTCTAAGCCACATACAAGCAGAACAGAAAAGGAAGTGAAAATTAGATTTTATTTTGTTTTTGTTTTTTTTTCCCAGAAGAGGACAAAAAAAGACAACCCCCATCTTTACATACAACATCTTCTTTGTCATTTCCTTTCCACTACGAAATTTTAAATGATGATTAAAATATTAAAATTTTTCCATTAATGTAAAGTTTAACTCTATGAACTGTATAGATTTTTGGTTTCAAGAGTAACATGGCATCTAATAAGTCTAGAAGTACCCTATGGGAAATTATCATGTCACATACATACCTGTTTGTATCCCAAGCAATGTTTTCCCCAATACTGGATACATAGTAGACAACATAGACAGGAAGTGTTTGTTGAATGAAATTTATTTTGCTTAATTGGAGGAAAGTTAAGAAAAATTTTGTATACACTATTATAAAAGAAGAGTGGTTTGTTATTTCAAATATATTAGTGAAAACAGTAGATATATTTTAATTAGAAAGAAATGACCTGTAAGAAAGGAAGACATAAAGATGTAAACTATTAGAACTTGAAAGGGTGATTGGCATCAAGAGGTTCTTTCTTACGACTGTTTTTATTTATTTATTCCCAATTTATTTTTTAAATATTTAAAAAAATTTTTTTAAAGACTCTATTTATTTATTTGACAGAGAGAGAGAGCACAAGCAGGGAGTGGCAGAGGGAGAGGGAGACGCAGACTCCCTCCTGAGCAGGTAGCCCTGGTATAGGACAAAGTCTCAGGACCCTGGGATCATGACCCAAGCCAAAAGCAGATGTTCAACACACTGAGCCACCCAGATGCCCCTTTAAGCCTGTTTTTAAATGAAACTTTGATGTGAACAAAATATAAAATCTAAATATAAAAATAAAAGTAGAAGAATATTTAGGAAAATATTTGTATAATTTTGGTCAAAGGAAAGACCTTAAGGTAATAGGTAGGAAACTTAGAAAACACAGTTAGATTTAAACTATCTATCTATATAGCATATATAGGTAGGTGTGTGTGTGTGTGTGTGTGTGTGTGTGTGTGTGCGCAATTGAACATATGTATATGCATACATACTGAATACATGCCTTATAAAAAACAATGAATTAGGGAAAAAAATGTGCAATTAGAATGACAGCCACCTGGGCGGCTCAGTTGGTTAAGCATCTGACTTTAGCTCAGGTCATGATCTCAGGGTGGTTCAGGGCTGAGTCCAACTACCCACTCAACAGGGAGGCTCCTTGTCCCCTTTCACCCTTTGCCCTTCCCCCTGCTTGTGCATGCTCTTTCTCAAGTACATAAAATCTTTATAAAAAATAAAGACTATCATCCAAAGACAGATAATACATTACTATTCCTGATACACAAATGTCTACTAAAAAAAAAGTTATAAATAAAGAAAAGAAGATGGACAGCAAACATATTCTTCCTCACTAGTAAATCAGGAAAATGCAAAGTATTGAAAAATTAGATGACATTTTTCACCCATCACAAACACACACACACACACACACACACACACACACACAAGGAAACATCATCCAATGCTAGTGAAGTAGGTCCTCTGCATAGCTGCTGGAGTGTATATTGCTAAAGTAAACACAGTGGACTTCACAGAGATTTCTGTTGAATAATATGTACCAATAACATGCTAGCTGCCTTTGCTCAAAACATTTTAGCAGAGCATCTTTCAGAACTGTGTGTGGGGTAAAGTAGAACTATGTTCACTATTAAAGTTATGTGTCCTCATATGTATTTTAAAATTTAAAGTGATATTAACCAGCTTGGTAATATGCCTTATGCAATTAACTTCAACTGACATTTGGGGGCTTCAGTCAGTCTTCCTTCTTAGGACTTTCATTTGTCACCATTCAAAGAACTTGATGACTTTGAAGGTAGTTCCAAAAGAGGAGTTTCCAAAAATATCTGGACAAAGATAATGCCAATCAGATCAGCTCATAACCTCTTGAAGGTGACTACTTTAACTGAGACAACAGTTATTTGGATGCATAAATTCTGGCATGTTTGTAAAAATTAGTTATCACTACTTTATAACAAGACTCAAGGCAGAATAATGAAAAATAGTCGAAGTAATGTAGGAGTGAGGGAGCTTCCAGCCCTCCTGCTGGTCTTATGGTGAAGCCTCAGAAGTTCTAATGGTTCTCTGCTCTTTATTTATTTATTTTTTTAAGATTTTTATTTATTTGTCAGAGAGAGGAGCTAGAGCGAACACAGGCAGACAGAGTGGCAGGCAGAGGCAGAGGAAGAAGCAGGCTCCCTGCCAAGCAAGGAGTGGGACTCGATCCCAGGACGCCGGGATCCTGACCTGAGCTGAAGGTAGCTGCTCAACCAACTGAGCCACCCAGAAGTCCAGGTTCTCTGCTCTTTAAATCCCTATTTTCCTGGCCCTTTTCCAAAGTACTGGTGCAGTCTTTCTTGTTTTTCATTTATTTCTCTATGCTTGTTCGCAGTTTTAGGCCAGCAGCTAAATTCTTTCATTAGTTCATTTTTACTGATTTCAGACAGAAGGTTTTAGACAAAAATGCTCTCTAATTTTATTTTGCTGTCATTCTCTTCTTCAGGTCCTTAATAACAGCTCCTAAGGCAGGTACTGTCTTCCAATAAAGATTAAAATGAATATTTTCCCAGATTTCCACTCAGGGCTGCTGTGTTGCAATACTCCAGGGTACATTCTCCTTTTTCTTTTTGAATGACCCTTCATCACACCGTACACACCCGGGCACACAGATGACACCCCCTGGGCCTGTGGGATCCAGCGGTCTGGTCTTAGCTTACCGTTATTTGGTGGACTTTATGTCTAAATCTTTAAAGCTTCTGGTCTAAAGTAAAGCTTGTACATAGCAGTTACCGTAGAATTCTAAATACTTTGTCCACAGTAATTACGTCCAATGAGTTTGTTTTAGATTAATCATATTTGGTATTTCACAGAGGAGTGTGCCATTTATAAAATACCAAGGTAGAAGAAGGTGCTACTCATTTTTCAAAAGATAAGTCTCGTTGGGCAAATGTTGAACTACAGACGTCTATCATAGAGTTAGTCAAATTCTTCAGCTGTTTGACGCTAATGAAAACACACATGGTGTTTGGAAGGATTTCTTTCCAACTAAAGTCCTTTGATTAACTACTTCTATGTCAGAGACAGTGTGGAAAAGTATCCATTGTCATTCCCCACATCCCTAGCTTTCCTTGCAGTTCAGCTGGCCTAATGACCACTTTGTCAATGGACTTTGGACAGAAAAGACAGTATAGCTTCAGGCCAAGACTGCTACTGGCCTCAGGTGGCCTCTTCCATCTCTTCCCTGCTGCAGTGGCCTGGGTGGCTTGGTGCTACAGCTGGTGCTGCTCCAGGTGGGAGGAATCTTCCTGATGCGCGTCAGACTGGGATGCAAGCAAAAGGGGAATCTTTATTGGGTTATACTACTTTGATTTCAGAGTCAGTCTGTAGTTATTTTGAACTAGCCCGGCCTAATTAAAACAAAACATATAGTATTTTTTAGGGATTATAGAAAAAAAATTATATGTATATTTCAATGTCGTTAAGTATAATTTTATTTTCTTTCTAAGTTTCTTATCAGCCTTAAGATCTTTCCCTTGACCAAAATTTGTGCAAATATTCTCCTGTGTATTCTTCTGTTTTTATTTTTATACTTAGTTTTTACATTTCCTTCATATTAAGATTTTATTTCAAGTATTCAAATGTGCCTTACACAGGTTAACATCTTAGATTGGATGAAATATTTTCGATTCTTAGAAGACCTAAGAATGCTCTTCAGGTTGTTACTATGTAAATAGATTTTCATTGACCTGTAATTACTCTTATCAGTGCAGGCCCCCACCCTTTTAAGTGGCTGCTCTCACTTGAAATTTACTTCTTATAACTTGTTCTGAACATTCTTTCCTGCTAACTCCCCATCCTTTGGAATTCTGATCCCATTAAACATTTTCATTTCCATTTTCACCCTCACCTTTCACATTGGACCTTGTCCTCAGCATTGCTTTTCCAGCTACAACTTTTGGAACCCTAAAGCACTGTTTTCAAAATGGGATTCACAGAAGATGCAGCTTTTTCTTTTTTCTCCACAGTCACCTCAGGCCGCCAGACTCCAACCACAGTCTAAAGGGCCCTGTGTCTTTCCGTTCAGTAGAGCCTCTCACTGCGGAGTCTCCTGCTGTGTTTATTTCGGCTCCTCAGTCATTCAACTTGTTGGAGAGAGAGTCAATACTCTTAGGTGGCAGTAGCAACGGAGTGTGAAAACCATCATCATTACCTTCTTCTCCCAAGGTAAGGTTAATAATAAACACCATAATACGCTTCGGAAATTCTGGGAATAGTTAGATTATTAAGCAATTTTCACAACTATTGGACTTTTCATGGGTCCTGAATTCCCAAGTGAACAGAGTTTGAAAGATTCTTGTTCATAAGTTTATTATTAACAAATAGGTAACTTTTAACATACCGCACATAGTTTTACAGGCTTGGGTAGAGTTCGTGGCTTGGAAATCACCATCTGATACTCTTGAGATCCTGTAGGAAATTACTACTTCATAGAGGTATTTTTATTTTTCTAGAGGCTAGGATTAATTATGTTTTAATGATTTACCTTTTTTGATGATACCATGATAGTAATTTTTTTCCTTAGTGAAAATAAATCGAAACTGCACAAAAGAAAATTATAAATGTCCATCAAAAAAAGAATAGTTAAATGTTATTTTTATTTGTATAATGTAATCTCATGCAGCTATTAAAATAAGAAATAAATAGACAATGTTGATACATGGAAAATCAAAATGAAAAATGGCAAAAGAAAGAGTAGAGTACAGTCTTTTCTTTACTTGATAGTTAAAATCCCAGCCATAGCTCCAGAGTCAAGACTTTATCTGTGCAACTATTTTGAATTCAGGTTGATCAGTCAACATTTATTTTGGAGGGTGGACTGAAAAGGGAGGAGGTGCTGTTGAGGATTCTATGTCCATGAGAATTTGAATACCTTTCCTAGAGAGTCGTTGTTCGAACATGAGTTTATAGTTGGTCCCAGTCACTTAGATTCCCAGTAAATATAGACAAGGGAGGATAAGGAGGGCATGGAGTGGGGGTGGCATATTGCCATTGTGAAGTTTGCCACATAAACATGAAGAGAGCCATGATACCTAAGCTTTGTTTAGACACTGATAGTAGTTGGGGATAGGGATGGGAGTAGGCAGAGTATCTAGGCATCTCGAGAGCTCATTTAGAGGTGGCAGAACAGGCCTTGCAAGCTCCAGCAACCACCACAAAACTCTTCATCTTCTCTCATGGACATATTGGGATTTAGGTTAGGATAATTCTGGGTACCATGACAAGATGCAGAATAAGTATAACCCAATAGTGTTTTTTTCTGGCACACATTAAGTCTTTGTGTGTGTTATTGGCTAGAGGGTGGCTTTCCTCTGCGGTCATTTAGGAAACAAAGCTCCTTGCATTTTATATCTTGACCATCTTGCAAGGCATCAAAGTTTATTGTATCTAACTGACAAAATGAGGAGGAGAAAGCAAGACATCACTAGTTTCTTAAAGCTTAGGCCTGGAGTAATATATGACCTCCATTCTCATTCCATCGGTAAACCAAGTCATTATATAGTTTCACCTATATGTAAGTGGGGCTGTGGAGTACAGTCTCTGTCTGGGTCCTGGTCTCCCAGAGATACATGTGTACTCTAAAAGAGAGGAGAATGCATTCTGATAGATTGGTAGCCCTTCTTTCAAGTCAAGAGGGAGAGAGTTTTCAAGAGGAAATTATGAATTACAAGGAGACTGCAGGCGTTTCATTGTTGATTAAATGCTTTACTGAGGTGTAGTTCTGACAGAGCCACCCTGGTGCAACCCCTGAGACAGAAGGTGAGGGAGATCTTAGGAAGCTCAATATGAATGTGAAGACTGGTGCCTGTTACTCACTTGGTGATTTCATCAGGCAGAAACCTCACTGAAGCAGATGAATCAAGGATGTGTGGCATCCTTGGTTCTGGATACATGAGAACAAAATGGGGAAATGTTGCCATCCATCACAGGGCCCATGCATCTTAGGAGTTCCTGTGGCTCTGTAAGAAAGTACATAAAAATTGGAGAAGAGGCAGGGACATAGAGTTGTTCAGGCAACTGCTGGTCAGACAAGAGGATTCTGCATTCAGAGAGGAGTTTGGAGACAAAGATCGCTGCTGTAGCCAAAAGGGGGATGTGGTTGACCCTTTCTGGAAGGTTCCTCAGTAAGAGGAGATCAAGGTGAAGATGAAGAGTACCCCTAAGAAATCATGCACAACAGCTACAGAGACCATCATACTGGTGGGGACTTCAAAGAGTAGATTTTAGGGTTACCCAGTCCAATTAATGAGCAACAGGCTATGTTGAACCCCTGCCATTTTTTTCTATTTCTTCTTCCCACATGATAGCTCATAGGAAGATGGATGGGAGGAGTGAAAAAACAGAATGCCTCTTAGGAACTCTACAGCCCACAGGCCAAGGACTGAACCTGACCTATGGGGAGGGAAAGTCATATGAGAGAAGAATTATAAGTGAGAAGAATTGAATGATGCTGTTCTAATATCTGAAAGGAACCAGAAAGTTTCAGGATTTTCCAGTGATAGCAAGGGCTTGAAAGAGAAATTCTATAGATTAGGGTTAGATACAATGATAGGAAAGGAACAGAACAAAATATAAAGCAACACCCACCCCCCAAAACCAGCATGTCATGTATGTCCCTATCAAGACCAGACTGTTGAGTGAACTGGTTTCCTAAATGCATAGGTATAAAAGTGAAAAAAGCTGAAAGTGGGGCTAGAAGATGCCATTTTGCCTCTAGATTCTGCACTGATTGACTCCTTCGGAACTCAATAATTGATTCTGTATGCTAACACACATTTACCATGGGGTAGAAGTAGACTGTGTACTTGTAGCATTTTGGAGTTCAAATGGTCTTCCTGTGGATGGAGGAGAGGAAGAAAGGAGACAGAGGATCTGTTTTTCTCCTCTCTGGTGGCATTTAGAACCTTGGGGCTGGTATGATTGGCTAAGAATTGCCCTTTGGATCAGCAGAGACTGAAGAGAACTGGGAATTTAAATATTAGGAGGGACTTTAGTCCCACCTAGTCTAGAAGTTTCTGGAACTTCTGCATGAGCAGGTGAGGTACTGACACTGAGATTCAGTTTGGCGACTTAAATGTTGTCATTTGTAACTACAAACGGGAGAACTGAAGATGTATTGGTTTCAAGGATGAATAAGAAGAATACTTACACATTCATGTTTTTCTAAGAAATGTATTGAATACCTACTATGTGTCACACTGTGGTAAATGCTAAGCTTAAAGTTAAAAGTAAAATGTCTAAGCTCTGCTGGGCTACATTTGTGAAAACAATCACAGGGAGCCTTAAACAGGCATCTGGTCTGGCCTAAAGGTGAACATGATGGCTCACAGTAGTGAGCCACCCACAAAAATGCAGGGTGTTAGGATAATGGGAAATAGTGATTTTCATGTTTAAGAATTCCCTTAATGTTGTTTTAATAATCCTTTCATAATAAATAATAATCAGTGAAGGAAAGACATAAAAATCTTGGCACAGTGAACCAAATGGATAACTAGTTTGTGTTTTCCCTTAGAGTCTAGGGAAATTAAAAATCATTTAACTCTCTTGATGAAAGGTCTTCATCACCTCATTTTTATTTTCGCTCCTTAATCCAGAGGACATCTTCCATTTGTTCATTTCCCCTTCCATTCCATTCATGCTAGATCCTGCCACATCCTGTTCATTTCCCCTTGAAACAAATCATGTTAAAAATTTCTTCTTGGTCTCTTTTGTAATTTCAAAATCCTTAAGTAGTTTCAGAGGAAGACAATTAAACAAAGTTGAAGATCTATCACCCTTCCTTGTCATAGCCTGGAAAGTTAAGAGGAGAGCTGCAGTGACTTTTAAAGAATGAATCAGGTTGATTATCTCAGAAACTCAAAAGACAGGAGTGCTTTGAAAGTGAATGACCAGTCTCTCATGATTTTTAAGCAAAGTCTGAGAAAGTAGATTTAAATGCCCAGGTGGATTTTGGAAGAAGCTGAAAAGGCTCTGATATAGGCATTTAAGGTAAGTGAGAATTAGAATATTCCAAATTCGGGGCATCTGGGTGGCTCAGTGGGTTAAAGCCTCTGCCTTCTCCTCAGGTCATGATTCCAGGGGCCTGGGATGGAGCCCTGAATCGGGCTCTCTGCTCAGCGGGGAGCCTGCTTCCTCCTCTCTCTCTCTGCCTGCCTCTCTGCCTACTTGTGATCTCTGTCTGTCAAATAAATAAGTAAAATATTAAAAACAAAAAGAACATTTCAAATTTACACCTGTTTTCCATACTTACACACACACACTCTTACACACAGGGACTCAAGATGTATAGGGGCTAAAAGAGTTTGGACATTTCTAACTACCCTATGGACAGTATAAAAATGTAAAATTATTAATGAATTTGGACCTTAATAGAAATGCTTAAATGGCTAGTCACATAAAGTTTTCCTTCAGAAAATGAGTCTTTTCAATTCAGTGGAATACCATGAACAAGTCTACCCTTAATGAAATATATGTGATTCTCGTAGCTTCATGATATAGATACCAACCCAATCACGAGAATATAAAACAAAAACATTCTGACAGACCCACTTGTGTGCTTGAATTGAGGAAGTCCTCAAAGATTTGCGTAATCCCAAGCCAACTGCTGTCCAGTGCAGGTTGGGGTCCTTAAAAGTGGCTGTCACTAGGGAAGTTGAACTTTTGGCCTTGATTTCAAAGCATAGGACAAAGTGTGGAGTGAAGAAGTGAAAGAAACACAGATAAGGAAGAAAGACTAGCAGCAGGTTCATTCCCTTCAAGGTTACTGGATAAAATAAATAAATGCCTAGCCGTAGGTAGTACATTCTCTGCTTATGAAACAACTATTCTGCTGTTTACAAATACTTTGTTTTTCTGATTTGGTTCCTGGGATAAATAAAATTTTCACCTCACTTCTAAGTTTCCATTTAAAAGTCTTGAAGTAATTATAAAAATGAGCTATATATTTTATAGAAAAATTGCTGTAGTTTTATGCTAGACTGGAGATCTTTGTTTTAGGACACTTATCAGTTTGAAAATGTGATACAAGGTATCTCAGTAGGGAGTGAACTAATTAAAATATTACTTTTTTTTTTATAAAAGTCAATCAAATGATGCATGGGTGGCTCAGTCAGTTAAGTGTGCTTCTCTTGATTTCAGCTCATGTCATGATCTCAGGGTCATGAGATGGAGCCCGGCATCAGATTCCATGCTTGGTATGGAGCCTGCTTAAGCTTCTCTCCCTCTCCTTCTGCGTACCTCCCTTGCACACACGCATGTGCATGCGTGCACTCTCTGTATAAAAAAAATAAACAATATTTTAAAAGTCAATAAAAATACTCATGGATATGCACAAAAACTGACTTCCATGGACACTTAATGAAGTGTTTAAAATATAGAAATTACTCTTTTCACTTAAAATGGTATCAAAGGCATTTTCGTTTCTTAACCATGACTACATTCTTAGAATATGGGCTTGGTATAGGGGATATGAGGTGTATGGAAACTTGCCAGGACATTTCTGTTAATTAGGTTATTAATTGGTTTGTTGAAAACCATTGGAGTCTTGAGCAATATGGTAAAGATAGCAAATGGAAATCCAACATATTGGAAAATTAAGGGTTATACTTTATGAGAGATAAATAGTCCTATTCACTGACCATCAGAGAGATTTACCACACTAAATGTAATGCTCAAGCGAGGTGGGTCTCCTTAGCTGTGGGAGACTGCCAGGTAGGGCTTTGGGATCTAGTTGCAGAGGGCGTCTCCCCAAAAGATGATTAAGTTTGGAACTGAGCTGCGCATGCCAAATTTATTATTAAATTCCCAACCTGAAAAATTACTCTATTTCCCCCAGGGAAAAGGGAGTAAAGAGGAGGGAAGAGGACAGAAGGGTTAGGGGAAATCCCTCCTCATTGAAACCAGAACAGCTGAGAAAATGTGTTTCTCTCTAGTGGAAATGACTCCTTAAACCCTTCAGATTTTTCTCATTCAACACCCCTTGGTGGCTGCAACACATGGTTCAAGGTGGCTTTGAGGGATTAAGCATCAAAAATTCAAGATGTGTAATGCAGAACAATTGGAAGCATTGTTTTATATTGTTTTGGATCCCATTTTTTTTTTTCTTTAGGGTTCTAGGCTTAGAACTGTGCTAATATGCTTGGATGTATTAAGCTTATTATAAACTAACTAGTAAGAATGCTGACAAATAAGCAACTAAGATCTTCATACTTAATTTTAAATGGTCCAGTTCCGCAAACAAATCAATGACAGTTTGTCTTGCCTACAGATGTTTGTTCAAATATATCAGTTACATCATCATTCAGAATGTTACACCCTAGCTTTTATCCCAAACACAAATGAGAGACATTTCTGAGTTCTTGGAAGCATGGGAAATGTGGTATTCTTATAAGATACCAACATTAAAATTCCTTCAGACATTTCCATTTGTGTCACAATATAAACCAAAAAAAAAAAAAAAAAAAAAACCAAACCTCTCACCCTCAAACCCAGGCTGCTGATTGTATGATCTACTGTGAAGCTCAAGTGGGTTATGACTGCCCAAAATTGAAGCAGTTTTTAGTAAGAAAAGCAGTAAATGGGAGATCTACAATTTAAAATGTCTCTGTGCCAAATCAACAAATTGCTTTTATAAAACCTGCAAATCTCAGTTTTCAAAATGATATCAAAGAAACAAGCATGGCTTAAATACAAATATGGTAGGTGTTATGCACAGTTCCTACTGACATATAAGAAACAATTTTTAAAACAAAAGCCATGAGCTCTTTAAATGAAATCCTGTGAGCTAGGAGTCTTAACATTTAGTGATATGGTGGCTTCTTACAATTTCTTACAATTTTGAGGGAGAAAAATGTTCTTGGCTGAGACTTGTGAGTACATGCAGGGACTGAGGGTGGCTGACTGGAATTCCAAAATAAAGGTGTGTGTTTATACTGTGCACAATACTGTGTATTAAGGCTGACCTGTAGTTGGACCACTTTCTCTTCAATTTCTAATGAAGGAGCAAGGGTGCCCTCTTGGGCCTTGGTAAAAAAAAGTTTACCTCATACTTTCTTGAATTCTCTGGGTCCTCAAGTCAGAAACCTCAAATGCCAGTGGCAAATTTTAGCTGGAATGGGGCCTGAGAAGTGATAGCCGCATAACTGCTGCATAATTGACTGAAGTGAGGGTTGTGGTGATTTGCCAGTCTCACCTCCAACTGTCCCCTGGGCCCTTTCTAACAATGGGTGGCATTTCCATGCTGGCCTGCCCCACTTCCTCAATCAAAACACCTTCCAACTGCTTTAGTAAGAAGTTGACTTGTATTTTGACTCTTTTGTCAAAAATGGTGTTCCTTAGCTAACCACACTATACTGTTCTTTAAAGTGCCTTCAGATTAACATAATGTAATTGTTGCTGCAGCTGTAAAAACTGCAGAATCTGGGGATTGGAAAAGCATTATAGATAGTATAATTTAACCTGTTTTCTCTATAAAAGAAGGAATGGAGGGTCAGGAATAATGTAAGGTAATTTAAAAACATGACTTGAATGTAGATCTTGGTTTCCTAAACCCCAGTCTAATTAAGTTTCTGTTACATAATGTTTATAACAAATATGCAAATAAATCAGGATAGGTATTCTTTCTATTTTGCAGATCAAACTATTAAAGATCATGGAGGTTGAGGATTTTTCCAAGGTTATATTATGAAGTTGGGCCAAAGCTAGAAAAGAAACCAGTTCCTTGACTTCCAGTTAGGCTATTTTACATATACCCGTACACAAATACAAACTCAAAAACTGAGACACAAGTCTGCCACTAGCCAGTTGGTCTAATATTCATCAAAAATTCATTGAGCTTCAGGAGCTTTCCTGGTGGCAGAGCACATTGCTGAACAGGGAAAAGTCTGTGATATCCATGGTGTAGCTGCCTTCAAGAGGGATTGCTAATGATTTTTTCGCCTCTGGGTATTTATGCCCTTGTACAGTCCCTTTTCGTATTGAATACTGATTATGTATGTAATCAATAGGATGTTGCTGGGTGACTGTGTGTTACCTCTAAAGCTAGGTCATAAAACACATTGTAGTTTCTCAGATCAAGTGTTTTTGGAGAATCCATCTACCATATTGTATGGACTCCATCAGTCCTGTGGAAAAGTTGATTATAGGAATTGAGACCTCTGCCTGATAACCAGAAGAAACCTGTCAATTATGTGTGTCAGCCTCTTAGAAATGAGATTTTCCAGCTCCAATCAAACCTTTCAATGATTGCAGCCCTGGCTGACATTTAACTACAACCTCATGTGAGACCCTGAGTCACAACAGCCAGCTAAGCCATTCCCAAATTTGTAATTCATAAAAACTGTGTGAGATAGTAAATGTTTATTAAGTTGCTGAGTTTTGGTTAATCTATCATGCAGCAATTGGTAACTAATATAGAGGATGTGATAAAATAAACACATAAATTAATAAATAAAATCATTTCAAGCATCAGAAAAGATAACAAATGATAGAAGGATGGTGGAGGAGCTGCTTTGCTAAGTGTGGGAAGAGAAGGCCTCTCTGAGGAAGTAATGTTTGAGTTGAGGCATCACTATTCTTAAAGAGGCAACTATGGATATCTGGGGGTAAAGAAACCCAAAAAGAAGTAGCATTAGGTGCAAAGGCCCTGAGTCAGGAAAAAGTTTGGCATGTTTGAAGGACAGAAAGAAGGTCAGTTTGGCTGAAGTATAGTCCACTAGGGAGAAAATTGAGGAAGATGAAGCAAGAAACATAGGCAGGGCCACGTCACCAAAAGCCTTGAAAGTCATGGGAAGCCATGGAGGATATGTAAGCAGAGAAGAACCATGATCTGATTCACACTTTGGAAAGATCTTTGTGGTTGTTGTGTGGACAACCTGGATGGTTGTGGGTGGGAATGTACCAGTTAGCGTCTGTTGTGGTTGTACTAAAGGGGGATAAATTACCTCTTGAATTAGGGTGGCAGTGGGGGAAGTGGAAGGACTAGTTGGATTGGGGATATATTGTGAAAATAAGGCTGATGGGACTTGCTTATGGATTGGGCTTGGAGTGTGAGGGAAAGTGGAATCAGGGCAGCCCAAGCTGTGAGACTTGGTGCAGAAGCCACCCTTGGCTTAATTTTTTTATGAGAAAAAAAGAAAAAGAAAGGAAGGGAAGGGAAAGGAAAGGAAAGAAAAGGGAAGGAAAAAGAAAAGTAAGGAAGAAGGAGCAAGGGAGAGGGGATGGAAGGAAGGAAAGATGGATGAAAGGACAGAAGGAAAGACAATAATCGAATCTGTCCTTGTGAAATAATGCGCTCTATGGGAAATTCCTTTTAAAAGTATTCAACATTTTACAACTTCAAGACATTCTTACTACTAATGACCTCACTTGAGTTCAAAAGAACTTTTCTGCTTGAGAAAGGCAGCAAATGTTGGAACAAGCCTGCCTGGTAGGATGAGCTCATGATTCAGAAGGAGTCCCTAATGGGGGGAAAAGCCTTATTAAATGTCTGTGCAAGTACATCATCATCCCTAGTAGCAGTAGACTAGTTGAGTCAGCGGTCAGCATTAAGCCGTATTTCTTAAAGGAGAAAATAGTCTTGAGAGAAAAGCATTCTTTCCTTCAGAGAAAGAAATGTGTTTAGGATTGCAATTATAGAGGGTGTCTTTTCTGTTAACTTTTTGTTTATGAAGACATTTAAGATTTTTCTGAACATCAGTTATAGTTACTGCTTCATGAAGAAAACGATAAAAGGCAACTTATTTCTCAATTGTTACATTCGTTCCACATAGGAAATTTGGTTCTTATAAATATTAAAATCAAAAGGCAGTTTTCACTGTTGTACTATCAAATCCTGTACTTGGTTATTAAGTATCTATTTTTAATGCCAGCATTTATTTCTAAGAATAACACATCATGATTTGAAAATGATAAGGCACAGAAGGAGATGTACTGTTTATGTTTGGGGAACTAATGAAGAGTTCTATTACACTTTATCCCACAAGGCAAAGACCATCACGGGTCACCGCAGCCATATTATGTTACAGTCCTGTGTTATACACTGTCAGCTGTTCTCTCACTCATTCACACACATAGATCTTAGCTACTTAATACACAGTTAAGCACATTTTCTAAAACAAAGCAAAAATTCATTCAAACACTGAACAGATGTGAATAATAAGAAGAGGGTAGTTTAAAAATATTTCTGTTGCTATCAGCAATTATTTTGTCTTATGAATGGCATTGGGCTATTGATGTAGAATGTGAATAAGGTTGGTTTAGTTACTGTGGAAGTTGGAACAATAGCAAGTTTCCCATTTTCAGTCCGTGCTTATTGAACGTTCATAGTGCTTTTCAAACTATATTTTAAAGAAAACATCAAATTAAAATGGAAAGTAGTTTATATAGATCAGGGAAGGATTTTGTTCTACCTGTTCCTAAAGATACAGCTATATACAAATGATACAGAAGCTGTTATTAAAAATACCTTTTTGAGATATTTCCTATATCTAAAACATATATTGTATCTTTCTGATGTAAAAATCTCCCCTTGAACCACATTCCAGCAGACACATTGAGTTAACTAATTAGAAATTATTTTTTTCTTTCATAGGGTACTATTTTATTCATTCATTCATTCATTCATTTATCTTTAGAGAGAGTGTGCAAGCGCACATGTGTGCAAGGGAGGGAGAAGGGCAGTCTGAGAGGGAAGAAAAGAGAGAATCCTTAAGTAGGCTTCATGCTCCCTGCCTGTTGGAAGGCTTGATCTCCTGATTCTGAGATCATGACTTGTGCCAAAATCAAGAGTTGGTGGCTTAACCCACTGAGCCACCCAGGCACCCTGGTACTATTTATTTAAACACTATCACTGAATTACTGGAAAATTAGAAAATGCAAATGTATTTCAGCAATTTGATTGCATATGACAATGATATGATAATTTAGAGTAATATAAGGGATTTGGTAGGTGGAAATAAACTTCCCAAGCACAAGATGAATGGGGACACAGTTTCATAAAAAGTCCATCCTAAGGAAATGTCAAGCATGTTGAGGCAAAAACAAATATGGTGATAAAAGGAGCAGAAGAAAGAGACCACTAAACTTGAAATAAAAAAATGTTCCTAATAGCAAACTGGAATCAGAAAGCTTGACATCTCATATTAACTGTGAGTGACACTGGGCCATGTATATAGCTAATTTATATAGAAAATAAAACTTGTGTAACAGAACTGTATTAGTCAGAGTTCTCTAGAGAAACAGAACTAATGTCTGTTTTGAGAGAGATTTATTTTAAGCAACTGGTTCAACATGATTGTGGAGGCTGGCAAGCCAAAATCTGCAAAGGCTGATAGGCTAGAGACCCATAGAAAAGTTGATGTTGCAATTTGAGTCTGACGGCAGTCTGCTGAAGAATTTCTTCTTCCTGGGGAAAGATCAGTCTTTTTCTTAAAACTTCTAACTGACAGAATGAGGACCACCCACATTATGAAGAGTAATTTGTTTACTTGGAGCCTACTAATATAAATATTAATCTCATGTAAAAAAAAAAAATACCCTCACAGTAACTTCCAAATGTGTTTGACAAGATATTTGGGTACCTTGGACTAGCCGAGTTGACACATAAAATTAACCATCACAAGAACATAGTAAATTACTTACCCTCATACATTGATGGTAGATGAATTAACCCTTCAATAATTTTGAAAAATAATAAGACCATTTTATTAAGAGTTTCAAAATGTGCATAAGCATCTTTACCAAATAATTACATTTCTATATTATAGAAATAAACTGAAATGTAGACACGAACAATATAAACCATAATGGAAAAGATTGATAAATGAGATATATTAAAGTGAAAAATTGTGTGGCATAAGACACCATAAACAAAGTTAAAAATAAGCCATTGACTAGAAAAGATACTTGAAACATGTGACAGAAAAGTTATGAGGAACTCCTGCACTCCTAAAATCAAATGAAAAAAAAATTATTAAAATGCAATTGAAAGATGAGCAAATGTTGATAGGGCAGTTCTTAAAAGAAGACATCTGAATGACTAATAATCATTTTAAAAGATGCTCATCTGGACTCATAATCAGAGAAAAGCAAATTAAAACAAGATCCACTCTTCAAGCTATCAGAAAGACAAAAACTAAAAGTTTAACAATGCTAGCTCTTGGTGAGAACATAAATTGATGTAACCATATTGGAGAACAATATGGCTATACCTAAAAAAAACTGAAGTTAGGTATATCTTAAAATCTTAGCATTCTACGGCTAGATATATATAATCTAGTGAATTTTTGGCACTTGTAACAATATTTGTAGTATTGTTTATAAATTTTAAAAAGGTACAATTTAAATATCCATCAGTAGAAAAATCAATAAATCCTGGTAAGTCAGAATACAATTTTGTATGGCAACTTAAATAAACAAACTAGATTTACATTTATCAGCATGGATCTATCATGAAAATATGTCCAGGTTAAAAAAAAAGGCAGTTTACAAAATTATGTGTGCAGTATGATTTCCTTCATGTCAACTTCACACACATTTAGTTGAGAAGGTCAACTAAAAGTTTAAGAAATCAGGATACTCTACTACATAATACATACCTAGTGAAGTTATTTTTTAAAATATGGAATGAAAGGACACCCACCAAACTTAAAGTGTTGTTTACCTCTCTCTACAAAGATTGTGAAGGAAATAGGTGATAATGTGTGTGTGTTTGTACATCCGTGCTTGTGCAAGTGCACATCTGTGTATGAAAAGAAAAGAGTGATATAGAAAGGCACAAAAGGGCTTTAACTGGATAATTAATATTTTATTTCTTAAGACTAAAAAACATAAAACCTAAGCAAATGTTGCAAAATAGTAGGTTAAGAAGGTACAATACCAAGACTGAACACTAGTGTAAACTATGGACCTTGGGGGAACATGATGCATCATTGTAGGTTCACTCATTGTAACAAGTATACCGCTATAGTGCAGGATGTAGGTAGTGGGGTGAGCTCTGTGTATGAGGTGGCAGGGAGTATATGAGAACTATTTTCTGCTCAGTTTTGCTGTGAACCTAAAGCTGTTCTAAAAATTAAAACTTTAATATTAATTAAAAATGTTAAGTCAGGGTGGTTGTTAAATTTTAAGTTATTCTTTGAACTTCACTGGATGTTTGAAAAATTCAGTAATGGTAACAGAATGTATTGTGACTGTTCTAGATCATTTCAAAATTTTTATTTCATGTACACACATTACTGTCATATTAAATATAAGTATAACTAGACTTGAGGATAAACCTTTACTTCTCAAAAAGCTGAGGATGAATTCTAAATGTTGTTTCCTAAGAATAGAACATATGAATAATCAATACATACATATTTATCATTCTATATACATATATGCATATTTTGATTTCAGGAACATACTTTTTGTTATTATAATTTGAAATATTGAAGTTTAAAGATTTTCAAGTCAAATATGAATGGTGGATGTGGCAAGTTTCTGTGATTTTTGTAAGGAAAATGTGTAATTTCTTAAACTTTTCATTGATTCACTTTACAGTCCTTATAGGATTTTGCAGTTTGTCCTCAAACTTGAATCATTGTTTCTTTCTTGCCAGCTGAATAAGTACCTCAGGATAAAGTTAAAATTATATGTAATTGTTAGATAAAGCAGGTTTCCTTATTGTTCATGCCAGAAAAGTCACTCAGCTATTGGACAGGAAGATTTCAAGATATTCCAGTTCATGAGTTTTCCTACTTGGCTGCATATTAAAATAATATAAAAGTCTTGAGAAATCCTAATGCCCAGATACATCTCATAACGATTAAATCAGAATTGCTAGGAGTAGGATCCAAGGTTTTTGGAGATTTTTTTTTTAACTTCTTAGTTATGCAACCAAAGATCTCTTTATATTATGACAACTCAAAACTATATTTTTTTTCTTTCCTTTTAGAGATAGATACCTATCTATTTTCTATGAGACTTTACTATTAGATGCCTAGAGCAGCTATGCTATGGTTTAAAATTGGTATGTTATTCACAGCTTTAAACCTTAAATGAGGATTTCTGGGTCATGAGTGTGACCCATCATTTTGTCAGATTCGTCTTATGGATACTGCTTGAGTTATGTCTTCTCTTTGTTGCTAATGGCAACAGCACCAACTGTTTCAAGTTTAGGCCAAAAATAATATCACAAAAATAGATTATTTTGAAAAAGCACAAAAATACATACCTATGGGACTTTTAAGATTTACCAATTCCTAGATAAATCTAGGGAAAAAATGCAGTTAAAAAAACACCATTTACAGATGGTGGAGAAGTAGGAGACCTTGTTTTAACTGGTCCCCTGAAGTGAGCTAAATGTCTACCAGAACACTCTGAACACCCATGAAATCAGCCTGAGATGTAAGATTATACACTTCTGCATTTCTACAGGGGAAGAAGAACATCAGTGGAGAGGGAGCACCTTGTCTGGATCGTGGTTGATATATTCAGCTATACATTCCCTCAACCACGTCTCACCAAAATGGGAGAAGGAATGCCCATTATAGTAAAAATTCAGAGACTGTGTCCTCTGCCAGAGAACTATTGAATATGGACATAAACAGTATGTCTAAAAGGGAATTCAGGGTAACAATTATCCATTGTTGGCTACAGTGCAACATAGAATCTCTAAGGGCAGAAGTGAAGGTTCATATGGCAGTACTAAAAAATGCTATCAGTGATAACAGCTAGGGTAACCAAGGCAGAAGATCAAATTAATGATCTAGAAGACAAACTGATAGAAAAGAAGGATCAGGAGGAGGCCTTGAACAAATAGCTTAGAAGCCATGAAAACAGAATTAGGGAAATAAATGACACCATGAAATGTTCCAATGTCAGAATTATTGGAATCCCTGAGGGGGTGAAGAAAGAAGACTAGAAGATATAGTTGAACAAATCCTGAATGAAAATTTCACTAATCTGGGGAATGGGACAAGCGTTCATGTCCTAGAGACAGAAAGGACACCCCACCGGATTATTGGGTCTAGAAAGACTTCCAGACACTTAATTTTGAAATTCACAAATCATAATTTAATACAGGAGGTCTGAAGGGGAGCTGGGAGAAGAGTTTCCTGTGTACAGAGGAAGGACCATCAGAATAATGTCAGACCTATCCACAGAAACCTGGCAAGCTAGAGAAGGCTGACAAGACATTTCACTAAATGAGAAGAACATGCAGCCAAGAATATTTTATCCAGCAAGGCTGGCATTCAAAATGGATGGAGAGATAAAGAGCTTCCAAGACTGACAAGGTTTAAAAGATTATGTGGCCACCAAGTAGGCACTATGAGAAATAAGGGAGGGGGGTTCTATAAAAGAATAAAGAACTCAAGAGTGACATAGAACAGAAATTTACAGAGGCAATCTATAGAAACAAGGACTTCACAGGCAACATAATGTCAATAAAAACTTATCTTTCAATAGTCACTCAACATGAATGACCTAAATGCTCCCGTAAAATGGCACGGGGTTGCAGACTGGACAAAACAACAAGACCTATCCATGTGCTGTCCACAAGAGACACATTTGGAACCTAAAGATACATCCAGACTGAAAGTGAAGGCATGGAGAACCATCTTTTCATGCCAGTTGGCCCCAAAAGAAAGCTGGGGTAGTGATTCATATCAGATGAATTAGATTTTAAGCTAAAGAATGCAGTCAGAGATGCAGAAGGACACTACATCATTCTTTAAAGGGTCTTTCTAACAAGAGGATCTAACCATTGTAAATACCCATGCCCCTAACATGGGAGCAGCCGATTACATAAGCCAACTGTTAATCAAAATAAAGAGTCATATTGATATGAATGCATTAATTATAGGAGATCTTAACATGCCACTCTCAGTAATAGATCATCTGACTAGAAAATCAACAGAGAAATAAGAGCTTTGAATGACACATTGGACCAGATGAACCTCATAGATATATACAGAACATTCCACCCTAAAACAACAGAATACTCATTCTTCTCAAGCACACATGGAACTTTCTCCAGAACAGACCACATATTGGGTCACAAATTAGGTCTCAACTGATAACAAAAGATTGAAATTATTCCCTGCATATTCTTGGACCACAGTGCTTTGAAACTGGAAGTCAATCACAAGAAAAAAATTGGAAGGAATACAAACACTTGGAAGGTAAAGACCATCCCGGTCAAGAATGTTTGGATCAACCGGGAAATCAAAGAACAAACAATTCATGGAAAGCAATGAGAATGAAGACACATCAGTCCAAAACCTATGGGATATGGCAAAGGCAGTCTTAAAGGGGAAATACATAGCCATCCAGGCCTCACCCAAAAAAACTGAAAAATCCCGAATACACCAACTCTCTTTACACCTTAAAGAACTGGAAAGTCAACAACAAATTAAGCCATCCCCATGTACAAGAAGGGAAATAATTAAGATTAGAGCAGGGATCAATGAGTTAGAAACTCAGAGCACATCAATGAAACTAGAAGCTGGTTCTGTGAAAGAATTAATAAGATCGATAAACCATTGGCCAAACTAATCCAAAAGAAAAGAGAGAGGACCCAAATTAATAAAATTATGAATGCAAAGGGAGAGATCATGACTAACACCAAGGAAATAGAAACAGTCATCAGAAATTATTATCAACAGTTATATGCCAATGAATTAAGCAACCTAGAAGAAACAGATGCATTCCTGGAAACCTGTGAACTTCCAAGACTGAAACAGGAAGAAATTGACAACCTGAATAGACCAATGTCTAGTAACAAGATTGAGGCAGTGATCAAAAACATCCCCAAAAATAAAAGCCCAGGACCTGACAGATTCCCTGGGGAATTCTACCAAACATTCAAAGAAGAAATAATACCTATTCTCCTGAAGCTGTTTCAAAAAATAGAAACAAAGGAAAACTTCCAGACTCTTTCTATGAACCAGCATTACCCTGATCCCCAAGCCAGGCAAAGACCCCATCAAAAAGGAGAATTTCAGACCAATATCCCTAATGAATATGGATGCCAAGATTCTCAAGATCCTAGCTAATAGGATCCAACAGTACATTAAAAAGATTATCCACCATGACCAAGTGGAATTGATCCCTGGGAGGCAATAGTGGTTCAAAATTTGCAAATTAATCAATCTTATAGAATAAATCAGTAAGAGAAGAGAGAAGAACCACATGGTCCTCTCAATTGATGCAGAAAAAGCATTAGAAAAGATACAACATCTATTCCTGATTAAAACTCTTCAGAGTATAGGAATAGGGGGAAATTTCCTCAACTTCATAAAATCTATCCCTGAAAAACCCACACCGAATATCATCTTCACTGGGGAAAACCTGACAGTCTTCTTTGAGATCAGGAACACGACAAGAATGCCCACTCTCACCACTGTTGTTCAGTGTAGTACTAGAAGTCCTAGCAATAACAATTAGACAACAAAAAGAAATAAAAGGTATTCAAATTGGCAAAGAAGTAGTCAAACTCTCTCTCTTCACAGTAACATGATACTTTATATGGAAAACCCAAAGGACTCCACCCCCAAACTACTAGAACTTACACAGTAACTCAGTAATGTAGCAGGATACAAAATCAATGCACAGAAATCAGTTGCTTTCTTATGGTCAAATAATCTTCAACAAGGAGGAAAAAGTATCCAGTGGGGGAAAAAAAAACAGTCTCTTCAATAAATGGTGCTGGGAAATTTGGACAGCTATGTATAGAAGAATGAAACTTGAGCATTCTCTTACACCATACACAAAGATAAATCGAAATGGATAAAAGACCTCAATGTGAGGCAGGAATCTATCAAAATCCTAGACAAGCTAGGCAGTAGCCTCTTTGACTTTGGCCACAGCAACTTCTTTCAAGATGTGTCTCCAAAGGCAAAGGAAACAAAATTGAAAATGAACTTTTCGGACTTCATCAAGATCAAAAGCTTCTGCACAGCAAAGGAAACAGTCCAAAGAGGCAACCTACGGAATGGGAGAAAATATTTGCAAATGACACTACAGATAAAGGGCTGATCTCCAAGATCTATAAAGAACTCCTGTAGCTCAGCACCCAAAAGACAGATAATCATGTAAAAAAAAAAAAAATGGGCAGAAGACATGAACAGACACTTTTCCAAAGAAGACATGCAAGTAGCTAAAGACACATGAAAAAATGTTCATCATCATTAGCCATCAGGGAGATTCAAATCAAAACCACTTTGAGATATCACCTTACACCAGATAGAATGGCCCGAATCAACAAGACAGTAAACAACAAGTGTTGGAGAGGATGTAAAGAAAGGGGAACCCTCTTACACTGTTGGTGGGAATGCAAGTTGGTGCAGCCACTTTGGAAAACAGTGTGGAGATTCCTTAAGAAATTAAAGATAGAGCTAACCTATGACCCTGCAATTGCACTACTAGTATTTACCCCAACAATACAGATGTAGTGAGAAGAAGGGCCATCTGTACCCCAATGTTCATAGCAACAATGGCCACAATTGCCAAACTGTGGAAAGAGTCAAGATGCCCTTCAACAGATGAATGGATAAGGAAGGTATGGTCCATATATACAATGGAGTATTATGCCTCCATCAGAAGGGATGAATACCCAATTTTTGTATCAACAGGGATGGGATTGGAGGAGATTATGCTGAGTGAAATAAGTCAAGCAGAGAAAGTCAATTATCATACAGTTTCACTTACTTATGGAGCATAAAGAATGACATGAAAGACATTAGGAGAAGGAAAGGAAAAGTGAGTTGGGGAAATCGAAAGGGGAGATAAAGCATGAGGGCCTGTGTACTGTGAGAAACAAACTGAGGGTTTTGGAAGGGAGGGGGTGGGGGGATGGGTGAGCCTGGTGGTGGGCACCAGGAGGGCATGTATTGCATGGAGTACTGGGTGTGGTGCATAAACAATGAATCTTGTAACACTGAAAAAATTAAATTAAAAAAACACCATTTACTTAAATTTCTGGGTGACATTTATTACATTATAAATATAATATTTAAATTTTTCATTGAACTTTTTATCATTTCATGGATATCAGGCTTTATGTTTCCTATCATCGATAAAAATCTCACTCCCATACTTCCACCTCCCTCAACTCACCATCATAAACATTTGAGGAGTATCACACAGGAAATCTCTCCATGCCTAAAGCAATAGAAAGATAAATTTTAAAATGTTAGAAAAATGGGATCATACTATTTGTCCTTTTTTAAAATAAAGGTACTCAACTTTTTATTTTTCTTATCAGTTTTATTGAAGAATATTCTATGTACCATAAACTACATTCATTCAACACATGGCTCAGTGAGTTTTGACAGTTGTAAACTTTCATGAAACCATCAAAAAATGGTAGAGCAATTCATCACCTCTACAAGATTTCTTATGCTTTTTTGCATTCCACTCCTCCCTCTATCTTCAGCCCCAAACATCCTCTGCTTTGGTTTTATCACTACAGATTTATTTGCATTTTATATAAATGTAATCATACAGTATATACTGTTCTGTGTCATTCATGAAGAGATTTTTCTAAATATAATGATGTATAAATATCAATTAGATCAATGTGGTAGTGTTTTACAAAGTCTATATCTTTGTAATTTTTTAGTTGGGTTTCTAGAAGTTGTTCAGATAGGAGTATAAAATTCTCCCTTATTACTCTATTCGTTTTTGCTTCATATATTTTTGAGGCTCTGTTATTAGGTGACACACATTTGTGATTGCTATGTTTTCCTGATGAATGGAATATTCTCTTATTATAAAATGTTTCTCTTTATATTAAATAGCATTTTTTGTCATGAATTTTATGTCTGAATTTCTCTTTGGCATTATTTCTCTTCAGCCTGATGGATTTCTTTTACTATTTCTTATAGTACAGCTCTAGAGGCAATCAATTCCCTTGATTGCCTCTAGTGGTAGTCAGTCAGTGAGGTGTCAGATTCTTGATCCTAGCTCAGATCTTGATCTCAGAGTTGTAAGTTTAAGCCTGTTTTGGGCTCCATTCTGGGGGTGGAGCCTACTTAAAAAAAATCAATGATAAGATCTGAATATGTCTTTGTTTTACCGTCATTTTTTTTAGAGGTGTATTTGTTTATTTATTTGAGAGAGAGAGGGTGGGAGGGGCAGAGGGAGAGAAAGAGTGAATCCCAAGCAGACTCCTTGCCGAATGAGGAGCCTGAATGTGGGGCTCAGGCTCGCAACCCTGAGAGCATGACCTGAGCTGAAATCAAGAGCCAGAGACATAACCAACAGAGGCACCAGATGTCCCTACTTTCATTCTTGATGAATATTTTTTGTGGATTGAGAATTCTAGATCATCAGTTTATTTTCTTTCCATGCACTAAGGATATTGTTTATTGTTTTCTAGACTCTGGGGCTTCTGATGAGAAGTGTAGTGGCCATTCGAATCAATAATTTTCTGTATGTAATGTGTCATTTTTCTCTGACAGTTTTCAATATTTTCTTGTTATCTTTAGTTTTTAGTGGTCTCACCCTGACGTGCTTAGACATTATCTTTGTCTGATTCTGTTTGGAGTTTTCTGAACTGCATAAATATGTAAATTTATGGATTTCACCATTTTCTTTTAATGCTTTGAGGTATTATTTCTAGTGTTTTTTCTAGCTCCATTCTCTCTCTCTCTTCTCCATCTGGGCCTCTAACTACCCATATGTAGACCTTTGGAATGGTCTCACAGATCCCAAAAGCTCTGTTCTTGCTTAGTATAATCTTGATGTCTATATATTTTCCTTTCTCTTTTCTCCTTCTCCTCCTCTTCCTTCTCTTCTTTTCCTCCTCCTCCACCACCTCTATCCTCCTCTTCCTTCTACTCGTCTTCCTTCTCTTCCTCCTCCTTCTTGATTGAGTGATTCTTATTGATCTATCTTCATATTCTGTGACTCTTTACTCTGGTTTCTCCATTCTGACATTAGATTCCCCAAGAAGATTTTAAATTTCAGATGTTGTGTTTTTCAGTTTTGAAATTTCCATTTAGATCTTTTTACTGTTTCTAATTTCTATTTAGTTTTCCTATCTTTTCACTTAGGAGAATTGTTCCTTTACCCCACTGAGCAAAATTATAATAGCTGGTTTTTTAAATTAATTTATTTATTTTCAGAAAAACAGTATTCATTATTTTTTCACCACACCCAGTGCTCCATGCAATCCGTGCCCTCTATAATACCCCCCACCTGGTACACCAACCTCCCACCCCCTGCCACTTCAAACCCCTCAGATTGTTTTTCAGAGTCCATAGTCTCTCATGATTCACCTCCCCTTCCAATTTACCCCAACTCCCTTATCCTCTCTAACACCCTTTGTCCTCCATGATATTTGTTATGCTCCACAAATAAGTGAAACCATATGATAATTGACTCTCTCTGCTTGACTTATTTCACTCAGCATCATCTCTGCCAGTCCCGTCCATGTTGATACAAAAGTTGGGTATTCATCCTTTCTGATGGAGGCATAATACTCCATAGTGTACATGGACCACATCTTCCTTATTCATTTGTCCATTGAAGGGCATCTTGGTTCTTTCCATAGTTTGGCGACCGTGGCCATTGCTGCTATAAACATTGGGGTACAGATGGCCCTTCTTTTCACAACATCTGTATTTTGGGGTAAATAACCAGTAGTGCAATTGCAGGGTCATAAGGAAGTTCTATTTTTAGTTTCTTGAGGAATCTCCACATTGTTCTCCAAAGAGGCTGCACCAACTTGCATTCCCACCAACAGTGGGAGAGGGTTCCCCTTTCTCTGCATCCTCTCCAACACATGTTGTTTCCTGTCTTGTTAGTTTTGGCCATTCTAACTGGTGTAAGGTGATATCTCAATGTGGTTTTAATTTGAATCTCCCTGAGGGATAGTGATGACGAACATTTTTTCATGTGTCTGATAGCCATTTGTATGTTTTGATTGGAGAAGTGTCTGTTCATATCTTCTGCCCATTTTTTGATGTGTTTACCTGTTTCGTGTGTGTTGAGTTTGAGGAGTTCATTATGGATCCTGGATATCAATGCCATTCTGTTCAAAATTCCACCAGTATTCTTCAAAGAGCTGGAGCAAATAATCCAAAAATTTGTATGGAATCAGAAGAGACCCCGAATCGCTAAGGAAATGTTGAAAAACAAAGATAAAGCTGCGGGCATCACGTTACCTGATTTCAAGCTTTATTACAAAGCTGTGATCACCAAGACAGCATGGTACTGGCATATAAACAGACCCATAGACCAGTGGAACAGAGTAGAGAGCCCAGATATGGACCCTCAACTCTATGGTCAATTAATCTTCGACAAAACAGGAAAAAATATACAGTGGAAAAAAGTCAGTAAATGGTGCTGGGAAAACTGGACAGCTATAAGCAGAAGAATGAAACTCGACCATTCTCTTACACCGTACACAAAGATAAACTCAAAATGGATAAAAGACCTCAATGTGAGACAGGAATCCATCAGAATCCTAGAGGAGAACATAGGCAGTAATCTCTTCAATATCAGCCACAGCAACTTCTTTCAAGATATGTCTCCAAAGGCAAAGGAAACAAAAGCGAAAATAAACTTTTGGGACTTCCTCAAAATCAAAAGCTTCTGCACAGCAAAGGAAACAGTCAAAAAAACAAAGAGGCAACCCACGGAATGGGAGAAGATATTTGCAAATGACAGTATAATAGCTGTTTTGCAGTTCTTACCTGATAACTCCAACCTCTGTGTCATCCCTGAGTTGACATTTCTCAATTGTCTTTTTCCTTGGAAAGGAGTCCTACTCTCTCATATGGTGAATAATTTTATATAATATCATGGTTGATTGTGAATATTATAGTATGCAAACTCTAGATTCTGTTATTTTTCTTTAAGTATGTCGAAGTTTTTGTTTTAGTAGGCAGTTAACTTGGTTAAGCTCAAATTGCATACTCTCATGCCTATAATGGTTGACAATGTAGATATCACTTCAGTCTTAGTTGCAAGCTACTTTCTGTTTGTTCCATGAATGTGTAGTTCAGAGATCAGTCCGACTTGAGCTGAACTTAGGCATAGAATTTGAGGTTATGCCTCTTTGGCTCTCCCTTTTCTTAGTTTTCTTTGTGCTCTCTCTTGCTTTGAGGACTTTTCTCCTGGAAGAAAGATGAAAAATATTTCCGTAGGAGTTTTAGCTGTTTTTCTAGTTAAGTTTTATTGTCTAATTATTGTTGACTCTGCCTTTTTAAGAAATCCATGATCTTCTGTTTCACAGGTATAAATTTTCATTGTTTCTTTTTTTCCATCTGCTATCTCTCATAGTGATCCTTTCCACTGTGAGCACTTTTGGCAGTTTCTGTGAGGGTTAGATGAGAAAACCTAGAGAGTGATTTGTATATGCAAATGTGTATGGAAATACACTAAAGGATTTTCATTGATACCAGATAGTCTTTAAGCCAGGTTTCTATTTTGCCTGGTTTGCTTTAATTCAGACTATGCATGTATGTATCTCAGGCCTGCTTTCTGTATTTCCCACAGATAAATATTTTCTACCCATGGCTCTGGGAATTTGGCAAGCTGTCTCCCTGTTTTCCTAGTCTAGCACTGTTCTTGTCTAGTGCTTTCCTAGGGCCTGGTGTGTGCAGGTTTTCTTATATATGTTTTACCTACAGGGCAGCTCTTTCTGTCTAGGATGCATATCACAAGTTCAATTCTAGCTCCCAGTAACCTTCCTAGGGCAAGCATTAGTATCCATCCAATTCTTTTGTTAAGCCTTCAGATTCACCTCCCTATTACCACTCTGACCTTTTAGTTCAGCTCATCTAAGGATCTAGTTTTATAGTTCTGGGGCATTTCTTAGTGGTTTAAATGGGAGGGGAGAACTTCACTCAGCATCTTCTGCAACCATATTAACTTGAAGTCTCTTTTTTATTCTTTCCCATGTTACTGTTAATTAATAAAGTGACTTAGTCATCCTTTTATGATCTTTCCTATATCTAAATATTTATCTTTATTTCTACTACTCTCCTACAGTCCCCAGTCCGGGCTCTTTTCATATAACACTGGATCGTTGCATTCAGTTTCTAATTCCTCACTCTGTTGTCATTGTATTTCTACCTCAATCCATCTTAGATACTGCTGTCATAATATTTGTCATAAAAAATTGCCTTTGATCATGTCACTGCTCACCACAGAAGTCTTTAGTGGCTCTTTTACATCAATTCCAAAGTCTTGCTAGCATAAAATGACTCAAACATCTTCTAAAAAATATTATTTATTTTAGAGAAAGAGAAAGAGAGAGAGAGAGAGATTGTGAGCATGAGAGTGGGGGTGGAGGGCAGAGACAGAGAACCTCAAGCAGGCTCCTTGCTGAGCATGGAGCCAATGGTGGGCTTGATCTCATGTCCCTGAGATCATAACCCATGACCCAAACATCTTTTTAAATTTGTCATTTCTCTTAGTACAAATTCTAGATTTGGTGTGGAGTTTCTCTGCACATTGTCCCCTGAGTTATGCAACTTCTCATTACCACTTTACCTTTGTTCGTAACATATCCCAAATGTGGGAAAATACGGAATTCCTTGCCCAAATCAGCATACTTTTCCAAACAATATTCTTTCTTTTAAATAAAGCTAAAGGCTCTCTCCTTTCATGAATTCTTTTCTGTCATTCTAGTCCATGTAAATTCTGTGAGTTGCTTCTGCAAATATTTTGATGCTTGTCTGTGTTATTCATTCCCTGTCTTTCTCACCCTATCCCCTCTGTCTCTCTCCATCTCTCTCTCAGTATGTAACATCCTTAAAGGCCAGAAAGGAAATAAGAAACTTTATTGTATGATGAAAATTTTGTTCATAAAGTTTATTCTTAATAGTTGCAAAGTGCCTTGCACATAAGTATTTTTTGATCTAGTAAATCTAGTGAATGAGAAGATAAATTTTGATGTGGGAAAAGGTATAAAAAGGGACAGGAAGGACAATTGTCACTAAATAATGTCACTAAAATCAAGAGAAAACTTGGGACACTATTTTGAGAATAAAAGCTGCTGAAAAACTCAGCCACTTGATTTTTATGTACTTGATTAGCAATTGGGGTTGGGGCAAACCTCGGTAGCTCCATGAAGGCATTTTTATTTAAAACAGAACATAACAACAAAAACCCAGGTCAATGCTTATGTAACTGATATTTTAAATCATAAATTATAACTGGCTTTGAACAGCCATTGCCTTTGCTATTGTTATTTTCAACTTCTGTTACACAAAAGATCAAACAAATAAATACGTCTATTATTAGAAGTGCATTATTTAGATAACACATTTATAAATTTTATCCATCCACTTCTAATCTTTGATAAGAAGTCATACAGTTTCTTGCTTTGCTTCAGGCTGTGTAAAAAATAGATCCGGATTCTTACTGACCATAAGCTTAGCATCAGTGCACAGAATGATGTGGTGAAATAAAAAACATTTGACTATATTGAGGAATTCATACTTAGATCTGGGGCCACAGCCTCATGTACCGCACTAAGGACTGTGGTCCCATTAAGAGCTTTAAAAATATGATTATTGACAAATTGTAGAGTGTTGAGGAGGAAGACAGTTTGATAAATGTGTTGATAATCTTTTCATTGCAGAAATGGTGAAAAGATTTAGAGAGAATTAATTTTCTCTTTTGTAGAAGAGGAATAAGGTGATGATTCGTTGTTTAAAGATGCGAAACAAGGACCTCTATGGGGTCTTTATAGAGAGGTAGATTTCAGGTTCGTATGGCAACTCTGTGGCAGACATTGTGGTGCTTATCAAATATTCAGCTCCTCCCCTTTATTTCCTTGTCCCCTTAAATTTAGACAGTGCTTGTATCTTTTTCTGGCCAGTGAAATATGAGCAGAAGAGATGGGTATGACTTCCAGTGTGAGACAGTAAGTGCCCTTGATTACCCAGGTTTCTTTCCACCCCATCAAAGAAATATTCCATAATGGGACCAGCCACAAAACCGCACAGCCTTGTCAGCCAGTGTCCAAGAATAGCTGTGTAAGCAAGACACCCAGAAACCACTAGCATCACATCCCTTGCTCTCCAAGAAGGACTTATAGCAATATCCATTTTGTTCTTTTAAACCACTAGGATTTGTTAACCACAAATTAATATAAACCATGTTTCTCAACTATTTTTCATCAAGGTGACCTTGAAGACATTTTTTTCTAATCACTGCTCATACCCCCCAACAATGAAATTGTAATACCACAGGAAAAAAATAAACACACACACACACAGACACACACATTTTGAGGGTCCCCATTAAGAATCATTTTTCTCTGTTAGGGGAAAATATTGTTCCCACTGAGTATGTAAGATATAACCCTGTATCTTGCATGGTTCAACAATGGAATGCCTACCTTTGAGATGGGCTTCCGCTAGCAGGAAATTTTCATTCTGATGCCAGAAGAACATCTTCAAAAGATGCTTAAATGGATGCTTTTTAGTACAGGAGACTGAACTAGGTAAACTCTTGTGTTCTTTAAAACTCTTATGTGATTTCGTCCTTGTTCCTAGAATAATTTTTTCTGGCTTCTTTCATTATAAGTTTCATAGTTCTTAATATTTCTACATTTTATGTCTTCTTTCTCTGTGCTTTCCAATTTTAAGTTTTTTTGTTTGTTGGTTTGTTTTTTTTTTTTAATGAGGCCTGGCCCCTCACAGTCTGTTTTTCCCTCTGTATGTGCATAACTAATTCAGTCTCAAGGTTCACTTTTAACTCTCTTTATATAAATTCCAAATGTATTACTACAGGACTGACTTCTCATTTGAACTCTAATTCCATATCTCCTGCTGTTCAAGATGTCTCTGCTTAGGTGTCCAGTTATTGCACAATGTCCTCATTTACAGGAGCTCCAATTTCCCTCCCTACTCATTGAGATGCACTGAAGCCATGATCCATGTGGTCTAGCCTGAGTGTAGTGTTAGGAGTCCAAAAACACACTTCACTGGTCAAAGGTATTCCTCTAATGGTTGCAATAATTTTCTTTTGGTCACTAAACATAATGAAATATGTAGCACTGCACATAACTGCTTTTTAAAATCTCATTTCCCCCCCTTCTTATCTACTTTACCTCCACTCCATGCAGTTACACCCACGTATTTCTTTCCTCAAAAAGTCCTTCAGCAGCTCTATGTCACATACTAATCTCTCCTCTCCTACTTCTGTATCACAAAAGTCTAAATTGCTCTTTAGCAATAAAATATCCCTCCCTGTAGAATGTAAAAGGAAGAGAGCCTGAGCATTCAGAACTAGAAACCTCTTAATCAAATAGGAATCAGGGCATTACACTGGGCAACATATATGGAGATCTTGATATTTAATATTACCTACTTCTGTCACCTACTATTGACAGATTCTGGTCCTATAATCTAAAAGTCTTTTTAAACCCTATTTTTTATTATACTCCTAGTGGACACCTGTTGTGGAGTCTGCACAGTGCACAAAACTCCCTTGTCTGTCTCCCCCCATCACACTGGTGTACTGTTGGTAGCCCATTTTATATGACATAATCATACAGGCCCAGGTCACAGACAATTAGACTCAGACTCAAACTGGACCAATCAGAATCTGCTTCCAGGGAATAGCAAAATATGGTTGACATGGTCTCTCTTGCCAGCTGGATCTATAACTTGTAAGCTCAAAAACAGCTTGTACTAGCAGTTGTTAAGAGAAAACACTCATTTTTCCACAGAAACTCCATGGTTTCTGTGGAAACCATGGTATGGAGGTATGGAGGCATACCTCTGCAGAAAGGGTCAAATAGAAGCCCCATACACTTGGGGTATGTAATATTGTGATCTATAATATGAAATATTTATGTTTTTCATACTCATTTCTGGCACAGAGATTCTAAAACTCTTGCAATTTCTTAAGTGGTGAGAGCAATAAAGGTGTTTCAACATTCCTAAAAATCCCTTTTAACCATAACTGAATTTATGTTAATGAGGTAACTTTTAAAAAGAACCTAAAGATGGTGACTGGTTGCCAGGGCACCAACCGTATGATTGGAAGGTTGGAACTTCAGTCCCATTCCCTAATCTCCCAGAGGGGAAGGAGCTAGAGGTTAAATCATGGAGAATCATCAATGATTTAATCAGTTGTGCCTATGTAATGAAGCCTCTATAGAAAACGAGAAGGAAAGGATTCAGAGAACTTCTGAGTTAGTGAACATGTGGAGATTTGGGGAGAATGTCACACCTAGACAGGGCATGCAAGATCTGTACCCTTTCCCCATACCTTGTCCTTTGCATCTGTTCTACCTAGCTGTTTCTGAGTTTTTATAATAAACAGCTAATCTAGTGAGTAAAATGTTTCTCTGAGTTTTAGGGGCCATGCTAGTAAATTAATTGAACCCAAGGAGAGAGGGTCATTGGAACCTCCAATCTATAGGCAGTAGGTCAGAAGCACAGGTGATAATCTGCCGTTGTGGTTTGTGTCTGTAGTGCGGTATGGGGAGTAATCTTGTGAAACTGAACCCTTTACCATGGGGGATTCGATGCTATCTCCAGGTAGATAGTATCAGAATTGAGTTGAATTGTAGGACATCCTGCTGGTATTGAAGAACTGCTTGGCAATGTGGGAAAAACCTACATACTGGAGTGGGTACAGAATCAGAATGAATTTGTCCCTTCGTGGGTTTTGGGCCCCATTTGTAGAATTTAGAGGTGAACCCAGGTACTCAATACAAACCTCTCCCTCTATAGAGTCCATGCCTCTGTCAGCAGGGGTCAAGTGAAAGACCTAATAATCTGGGCTGTCCTTTCAGACCCTTTCAGACTCACAGTTTTGACGGGACTATCAAGAAAAATCTTACCTTGGCCAATATCCCACTGTTTATGTCAACCGCCACCAGAATCTCCTCTGGCTCTATACCTCTCTTTTCTAACTTCATCTACTACCTCCTCTTAATACCGAAAACACATACTCCTTGCCCTCCGGAACTCTTGGGTAGTCATCACCATAAATCTGTATCCCCAACCTATTTTCTTAATGTTCCCTTATTCTTGTTCTGGCACCTGGTTCTCCCCTGAGGACGTGTTTTCTTTCATAGACCTCATGTGCCGGGTCTGGGAGGGATACTAGGTATCCTTCTTGCTTCTTATGGCTACTTCCAGACCCCTGGGCCTCTCTCTTTCCGAGAAATCCCAGTACTGAATTTCCCGTCATATTCTACTATCTACTCCTGCTATTTAATTGATCAACCTCTGGTTTACTCTCCTCCTTTCTTAAATGACCACAGCTTCTGGGGCGCCTAGGTGGCTCAGTCGGTTAAGGGACTGACTCTTGATTTCTGCTCAGGCATGATCTCAGGGTCATGGGATGGAGGTCTGCACTAAGCCCTTTGTGGAGCCCTGCATCAGGCTCTATGCTCAGCAGGAAGACTGCTTGAGATTCTTTCCCTCTTCCTCTCCCTCTGCTCCTTCTCTCTCTCTGTCTCTCTCTCTCTGTAAAAAATAAAATAAAATAAAATAAAATACAATAAATAAATCTTTGTGGAAGATCATAGCTTCTGGATTATTGTCCGTTTCCAAGACATACTCCTCTTATATTCCTTGATAGTTTAAAAATCCCAGTTCCCTGGCCTTTTAGGAAACTGGCCTCTTCACTCATGAATGCCTTTTTTTTTTTAAGTATTAGTTTTCTCTTTTCAGTAAAATGGCTATAATAATGACTTCCTTCTAAGGTTGTCATAAGTATTACTAAATAATAGTGAAAAAACAGGAGGAATAAAGGCTACCTGAAGTCCAATCTGAACAGTCTAAAATAACCATTTTGATAATTCCTGTTTAGTTTAAAAACTGTGCCTTAAATGCAATCTCATGCAGAAGCCTAAAATGCATAAAAGTGGAGCTGTTTTTGTTGAAAAGGGGGATAAGGTGAGAATAGGGAATTCTAGGAGCTCAACTAGCTCAGACTGGAGGTGCCAGTACAGAATTTCTAGGGCTTGGCCCAGAACAGTTTGAAACCACTGAACTACAAGCCATATTATCCTTGATCTTTTCTATGTATGACCTACATATCAATTGAAATCATTTACCTAAAAAATATACTTTAGTGTTTCATAAACATGTTTTCACAAGAGGAAGGCTTAACATTTATTCCTTGGCTATCATCCATACTTACAAGTGAAAGCCAGTCATGTGATAGGTTTCTGGTATTTTTGAAAAAAACTTTTATAGATAGTAATATATTTAACTTTTCCTTCCATAAGCTTTGTTGAAACAATCAATCTAGAGATTAGTACTTGGAAATGTTTGTGTCTTTTGAATGGTTGTACTTCCTTTAGTTGGATTATCATTATATAATATATTGTGCTTTGTTTTCTGCCTTGCTGGCAAAATTTATACTAGCTGCTTTTGGCCTTTTAAACCCTGCTATGACTCTCTTAATATCTCCAATCTTGGATTATGATATTTTATCCTGATAGTTTTAATAGCATATATATTATTGTGAACATCTTCAATTCATTTTGGCAATAGAAGACATCTGGATAAAAATCAATATGATCTAAATAATAATGTGTAAATAATTGTAGACCAACTATAACTCAATTTTGCTAGATATTTACATTTTTAACTACTTCCAGATGTTTAAAAGTTCCAGCAAGTAGAGTTCTGCTTAAATCCTTCTTTTAGTGCCTTCTGAGGTGAGGCACTCATTGGGTCAATTGTATACCCTTAGAAAGTAGGGAAATCTCAGTGTCCTTGTCAAAAGTTCTACACCTGGTCAGTCAACAAAGTGACCTTTTGTTGAGAGAAGAGAGTGGGAGCAGGTTAGATCTGTTCACTTTGGAGTGATGTTATTTTATTTTAGAGTATTTGAAAAATGGGTTCTAGTTTTATAATGCCTAATGTTCATTTCAAGAAAAAAAGCAAATGTTAACTCTTAAGAGAAAGTACCAATAAGCAACACCCAAAATACGGATCATTTAGAAATATGGATCATTTAGAAACTATACTTCTGACAATTTGCTGCTTAAAGTATACTGTAGCACAAATTAGTAGTATTCTAGAATAAGTTTATATGAATCTATGTTTTGATAGACTTATGTAAAGTGATACATTTTAAAAATAAGATTATATAACAGATATCTTTAATTTAATCTGATTGCCATGTAACCATTACTCTAAACACGTTTCCTTCTCCAAAAGCATTCATAGCAAAACCAAGAAAAAGAAGTCTAAAACTTATAAAAGGTGGTGAGTTTTGAGCTCTAAGTTCATAAGGAAAAAAATTAAGTTTGACAAATAGAAAGAGGCATCTAGGAGAAAATTTCAACACCAGAGAACAGATTAGATGATAAAAACTAACATTAGTAATAGATTGTAACCCAGCAACATATTATGGCACGATAAAAATAATGAACTTAACACTTTCATGAGTAAATAAAGAAAAAAATATTTTGCTTTAAATGGGAAAGCAGAGGAGAAAACTTGACCTTTTGTATTTATTTGAGTAAATGTATATTTGGCATATTTCCAAAAAGACTTTGGATGGGAGAAAAGAACTACAGAAAGGCCTATGTTTAAATATTGTGGTTGTGACATTCCACTGACAAACACCAGACCATCAGCCTGTCACTCTCCCAGCTGAAAACAACAAAGCAGAGACCTGAGGGAAGAGTGGCATGCCTGTAGGAACGCACAATTTTCTGGCTTTTGTCACTGTGTCACACATTGTATTTCTTTTAAAATTTGCTTTTATATTTTATCCAAACCTCTCACGGATCTGGGGCTGGTGACAGGCAGTCTTGAAAATAAAAAATAAAAACAAAGACAGTGGTGAAATTCTAAAATGTATCCTTTAATCAGTCATATTAGGTGACGTGAGACATGTCCGTGTAGGCAGCATGCTAATGGTGCCGTTAGGGAGACAGAGTGGAGCCCAAGACTCTAACCTTTAATCAGCTACACTTGCACATTTTTGATCAGTCTCAAGGCAGAGGTGAATTTTTACAGTTTACTTCTGTTTCAGTATTCCTAATCGTTATCAACTGGAAAAAGAGCAAGAAACAATAGGAAAAGCGTTTAAAAAAAACAACAACCCTGTAGCATCAAAAAGTGGCCATTTTGGCCAGTGTTTTCCCAAATATTCTAAGTCAGATTGTCTGACCCAGAGCAGTATAACTTTGTTACTGAACATCAAAGAGCAGAAGTGTCTGCTCTGATAATAACATCAACAATCACTTTTCAGATTTGATCCTTCTAATGCTTTTTCTCTAGTATGAAAACACAAATCCATCTAATATGTACGAGCCTCAAAACTTCTCTGGAATTTTTTGGAAAGAGGAGATCTCTTGCTGCCGGTTTTACTCAACTGTTGGATATAAGCCTGGATCTGGTAGTCACTATTTTTGTCAGTGCATGGGAGAAACCTATCTGCATATCTAGCATAGACTGCCGTGTACACAGTCAGTGCTTAAGAGATACTTGCCCAAATTTTCCTGGACTTTAACCTAGCAAAACTGCGAATTAGCCCTTTATGACCTAGGGGCTGCAGGTAAACAAATCATTTGCAATAACAGGCTATATTGGCAAGGGACAGAAGCAAACTCAAACTTAGGACATTTACTGTCTCATGTTTTTGAAAACCTCTGAGAGTTGCAGCTGGAGACCAGATCCAGGTAATCAGATGCTGTTATCAGCAAACTCTTTTTTTGTATCTTTCGGTTCTGCTTTGAACTGTGTTTCCCTCTTTATCAGATAGGTTCAGGAAGAGCTATCTCATCATAATGGGCACCCAATCGCAAAACCACATGGGGGAATACTGGGGCAAGAAACTGGCTTTTGGGTGCCACTGACCACCATGCACTTTAGGTGCTGGACAGCAGAGATACCACAAGTTCTACAGGAGTGAGGCACTCAGCTGCAGAGTCCCTGGCTGGGAGGGGAGAGTGGGTGTAGGAAGCTGCTGGCTGCCAAGTGCTACTGACTGCCTTGTCCTATGGAAACTGACCACTGGAGATGTTGTGAGCACAGCCTATGCCTGGGGCAGGAGAAGCCATGAGCGGGAACCTGCTGAATGAGTCTTCCAGAACCAAGAAGAAAAACTTGTTCTCTGAAACGTCTCTCCAGCAGCCTCTCATAAAGCTTCGGGGTCAACTTTCAGAGGAAACCATTTAAAGGACGCATATTCATTTCCAGAGAGCAGGAAAACAAGGTGAATCTGGAGCTGAGAGGCAAGAAATCGAAAACCAGAGGCACTACAAAGCCGCATTTTGACTTTGGTGCTATAACATTATCTAAAGTATGCACATCTTTTGTTTTCTTTGCTTTCCAAGTTTCTTTTCTTGTGGGATAGTGAGAAAAACATGTAGTCCCACTCCCCCGGCAGTGCATCCATGGTTCCAAGCATTCCTCCACTAGCTGGGAAAGAAGAGCTAGTGAGAGGCAGCCAGGGTGGTTTTCAGAGACAGGCAATAAGATTCAGACAATTTTTATTTTATACAGTAGTTTTCTCAACCATCCAAGGGAAGTGATTCGTACTTTGCCATTAGAAAAATCGATCCTCAAAAGGTTAATAACCTTTACCATATATTTACCTCAGCACATGGTGAAGGTTTATTATTAAATATTTAGTTTGGGAACATGAAAACAATGGTTCATAAACTTTTAAGAAATGTGTTTTAAGTATAACTTATAAGCTTGTTAAGTGCACAAATGATAAATTTTCATAAACTGAACCCACCTGTGTAACTAATTTTCAGGGTTTCATAAACAGTTAAGGTGCCGGAAACTACACTGAGAACCTGAAGAAAATTGAGGTTTCTTGTTCTTGAATGTAAACAAATACAAAAAATTTAGCTTGAAATGGCTGTTTTTACAGAACCTTGGGCAATATCCCCTACACAAAACACAAAAAGAGTTTCTCCTTCCAATTGGATTAGAGCAATTTCTTATTACATTTTAATTTATTAGTTCAAAGAACAGGAATAGAAAAGATAGTAAAGTATAAGTCTTCCATGGCTTTTTAGAATCATTAAATAACTTATGTGTGTGTTTTACATCTTAATTGACAATGTATATTAAATAATAAATAGCTACTAGTTATATCACCTTGATTTAAAAAGTAATGGATTTTAATGATATTTTAAAATGATAGATATATTGATATATTTTCAGTTGAACACACATTTCTCTTGAAGGATAGATGGAGAAGTACCTTAATTTTTCTATACTGAATTTGTTCCTCTTCTTCTATTCCAATTTAAACAACAATGTGTTAATCATGATATTCTTTGGAAGAGGCTAATCACAGGTACAAATGGTAAGACTCTTGAGACTACATTTATGTTTTAAATTCTTCAGTTACTTGGATGCAATCAGACATTTACAGTTCAAGGAAGCATAGTTTGTTTATTAATCATAAACACGAATGCTATTAACTGGAAATCATTACTTCGACCACCAGATGGAGCCAGTATTGTTTCAGAAATGCAGTGAGTAGACTCTGACATTTTCACTTTTCCCAATGTAGAAGTTTAAAATTTGCTTTTGAATTTGATCAGGGACTTTAGAAATACTATTATTGGTCCAGTATATTCTTGTTAATAGTTGTTTCCTACAGGCAAACACCTAAATTTCTTATGTGAAATATGAAGCGATTATTTTAGGTGACTCTTATGTCTCTTCCCAATTTAGAATTCTCTTGTATATGCTGGGACTGTTTAGGTACCATTCAAATTGCATTATGCTACTTAGAAGGCATTCTTTGATATTTCATTGTTTTTTGAAAGTCATAATTTTGACACTCAGAACTATGTTACATATGAAAATTGAAGGCGTACATGAGGAATAAAATGGAGAGAAATAGGCGAGATACAAAAGACTCTTAATGCTATTCACTATGAAAGTCCATCGAATGTCAATACAATGGAGATGTCTCCATAATGTTGAGAGACTCAGTCCAAGAGAATACAAATTATATATCATATAGATGTTGGTTCCTGCTGCAACTTTGCACTTCTTTCCTACCTTTCGTGCATAAGAAATATCTGTATTCCAAGACATTGATTCATATAATTTTTTTTAAGTTTCAACTTCACTCACTTTCTGTTCATGTGCTCTGGACAAATCAGTTTTGGTGCCAAGTATGAAGTTGCTGGTGAAAGGAAAACTGGAACTGAAAGAAGAAGAAATGCCCCTAGAGTAGCAGAAAAGTTAATCAAAATGAGGCCAAGGTATCATCTTAGGAAGATTGTGTGTGTGCTGGTGACCAGGTGGAAGAGCTCAGCAACTTTTCAAAGCCAGTAACTCCGGGGAACGGAATTCACGCAATTAGCCTAAGCGTGTGGTGTGAGAATGGATTTGACAACACGTGAAAGGCAAGAACATGAAGTTGTAATTGATTTCAGTGATAAGAAGCCAGAAGGGAAGCTGCAGGTGAACAACAGGAGAAGTTGAATGTTTGATGTTATATAAACTTAATGGGCATAGTTTGCAAACAGCATGTGGTTTCTAGGTTACTGTCAATTACAATTTAAAAATAAGGAATGGTGGCTGTTGCTAGGATTGTATCTAAATTGAATTGGTGATGATTAGGCTAATGGAATATAAAATCTGTGATGGGGGGCACATTCTCTAAATGTGAAATTGGGATATAAGCAAGGATGAGAAGGGATAAGGAATAAGAATACAAACTCAGGGGTGGTTCTGTGAGTTGGAATCCTTATACTGTCCTGCCCAAGTTGGGTTAATTCAACTCAAAGCTTGTGTTATCTCAACTGGGAAATGGAATAAAAGCAATAGTATTGTTGTTAGGATTAACAATAGGTTGTTGTTAGGATTAACTGAGAAGATATGTGATCATAGCACTCAAGTTATGATACATGCTTAATAAGCTAATGACTATACTATCTCTAGGCTATTTGTTCCAGGAAACATTTGGATGACACTGAACAGCAGAGGACACCTCAGAGAAGGAAACAGGTTTTGCGAAAGGACTAAGTGCCTCTGAATATGGCAGGGAAAAGGGTTTCTTTAAGGGAGTAGAAGTCCTCTAGGGACGAAGAGGAGAATAGCTGCTGCCCTCCGGGACCTATTTTTACCAAACGGATTGCTTGTGGTTCCACATTCTTGTTCTTGTTTATTAGCAGGCATCCTTCAGAAATGCTGCTCAAAAATCTGGAAGTATTGGACAAGAGTCCTTCCCACCATATCTCTCTAAAGCTTTATAACTTGAGAAATCGTCTATTTTTTTTTAAAGATTCTATTTATTTATTTGACAGACAGAGATCACAAGTAGGCAGAGAGGCAAGCAGAGAGAGAGAGAGAGAGAGGGAAGCAGGCTCCCTGCGGAGCAGAGAGCCCGATGCGGGGCTCGATCTCAAGACCCTGAGATCATGACCTGAGCCGAAGGCAGCGGCCTAACCCACTGAGCCACCCAGGCGCCCCTAGAAACCATCTAATTTTTAAAAGGGTATTTAACTAATAAGGACTTTTTATTTACAGAGGAACATGAAAATGTACATGCCAATGTAATAATCTGCCAGATATAATCTGCTAAAAGCAAAATGTCCGAAAATTCTTGACTTTTCCATGAGGACATTTTCATTGTTCAGCAGGTAGAAGAAATCATTCAATGACTGGAAACTTCAGACTTAATTTATGAACACACGTGGTGCTATGGGTAGCAAACATTTAGATGACAAGTGATGGGCCTTGGCACTGTGGGACCTTAGCAGTTCTAGCCATGAAGGAGGACACATGAGCCTGACCCAGATAGAAGGCTCATTTACTACAGCAGAATAGAGGCTGATGGAAAATAATTTCTCATGGGCTTAAAAATATGGAATATGTCAATCTGGTTTGAAGTCATTCTTTAAGAAATGTAAGGAAGCAGCAATTTATGGTGTTTTATTATAAAAACTAAAGTAAACTTATATCTTAAAATATATATATATATATATTTTCTAGCACCATATAAAATGTGGCTAAAAGGAGCGAGCAGCAGTGCATTTCTTTCCTTTTTTTTAATTTTTAAAGATTTATTTATTTGACAGAGATCACAAGTAGGCAGGGAAGCAGGCTCCCTGCTGAGCAGAAAGCCCAATGTGGGGCTTGATCCCAGGACCCTGGAATCATGACCTGAGCCAAAGGCAGAGGTTTTAACCCACTGAGCCACCCAGGTGCCCCGCAGCCGTGCATTTCTATACTGTGACACACTCCTGTGCTTAGATCTGGTCTAAGGGACAACTTAATGAAACTTCTTTTGGCCAAGTTGTAACAACTTGGTCAGAATTAGAAGAAATCTATATATTTTTAAAAAATCCTTGAAATTCCAAAAATGTTAGTATAAAGGGCACAATAACTCTAAGAAAAAGAAGGAAAATATAGTGGTGTGTTTTTATTTTATTGATTTTAATAAGGCAAGGAATACTAATTATGCATATATAGGTGTGCATTAAATTTATCTTTATAAAGTATAGATATACTTTATAAATGTACAATATGCTGGCTAACTGAACATAATAATAAAAAAAACCAAACAACAACAACAACAGCAGCAAAAACAAGAAGTCTTATAGTGCCATGCTGTGTAGTGTTCCCTGTTCCCAGAATCCTGGTGCTTCAACGGGTGTCTCCTAAGTGTATTACATGTGACTGCTGTTTTGCCTGGCATTTTTTCCCTTCAGTCCAGTACAGAGATTCTCTTTGCCTGTTGTGGGCAGTGTTTGGTCCCCAGCTGGGGTGGGGTGCAGTTTTAACAAGGGACCCACTGGTCTGCTTGTGAAATGAGACCTGCTGCTGCCACAGCCTCCAGGATCAGGACCACGCAGAACATGCTGTTTAAACAAAGTTTGTCTCAGCTTCTGCAGTGCCTGCCACCACTGCTGCCACCAGGACCAAGGCCCCACAAAATGTGTGTCTGGGTAGATGTGGTGTTGGCAAGGTTTACACATGTCTTCTGGGGGAGGAGATCCACAGTGCAGGGACTGAGGCAAACATGATCAGAAATGCCACATCTGCCAGTGCTGGGTGTGTGGGTGGGTGTGGCTTGGTATAAGCAAGTTTGGTAGTTTGGCTCTTTGGTAGAATGTTGGCTCTTCACAGGTTCCCAAAGGTGGCTGTGTATTTATGCTGGGGTGGCGGTCGGAGAATGGCACCCGCCAGCAGCTTTGCTCCTAAAAGAATCTCCCTTGGACCATGCTCTGAGATGAGTAAATGGCTCTCCCTCCCATATGGCCCAAGTGTTTTTCAAACTGCTGCCTCTGTCGTGTATCTCGGTGGCCTGCCTGTTGTGCTGTCTCTTTAAGGGTAGGACTCAGCTTTCTATTGCCCTCTCCTGGAGCTGAGCCTACAGATTTTTAAAATTCCAGACTTTATTTCCCTCTGGTTGTAAGAACTCACTATATTTGACCCATCTCATTTCAAAGCCAAATTTTATGGGAATTCATCTTCCCCATGCAGGCTCTCCTGGGTGATAGTGTGTTTCTTGCCCTTCTCCAGGCCTGCAGCTTCCTTCTACTCCCTGTTGTGTCTCTGCCCTTCCTACCCTCTTCAATGTGACCTCTTCTCCACCTTCAGTTGTGGAGTTTGTTCTGCCAGTTTTGGGGTCATTTTCTGGGTTATTTACACTGATATGAGTAGTATCTAGTTATATCCATGGGACAAGTTCTGGTTAGGTTAGGGTCCTCTTACTTTGCCATCTTCCCAGCCTCTCTAGATAAGCACTTTTATTCTGTGTAAGTAGGAAGTGAAAAAGCCAAATACACTTGGGAAATATAGACACAAGACCAAGCATCTCTATGGTGAGTATACTGAGCAACCTGGTAGAATGGGATTTTGCATGTATCAGAAGGGGGGTGTTATGTAATTACCATGTAGAAAAGAATAAACATTGGGGGTATTAAGATAATGGATTAACTAACAAGATGTATGGGAATTAATAATAGAGCAAATTCCATGTCTTTTATTTTGGAAGATGAGACCTCAATAATGTCTCTAATAATATGATATAACAAAGTGTATATGAGTTTCTGATAATGCTAACAGACCAAGTCTATACAGCATCATGATATAAGTTATAACAAGATAGGTTGCATTGGCCATGCAAGAGTTCAGAATCCATAAAAAGGAGTAAAATGCCAGGTTGCAAAAAATGTAGGTGAAAGCATGAAGTTAAAATTCTTAGTAACCTAAAAAATTAAGTTAAAGTATAAAATGCAAAACTATAAAGCTCAGACACATGACTACTGGTTCACATATAATTCACTTTGGAGAAGCAATTAGATTCTTTAGCTTCTGCCAAAAATCAATTGGTTGTTTATCCAAATCTTGGAACCTCAACTAATTTGAAGCATTAATTGGAGGAAGACAGAAGTAGGTTAGATTAAAAAAAAAAAAAAAAAGCAATAGCAAAAGAAGGTATATAAATAATTAGAAAAATACAAATAATGGAGAAATACTGAGAAAAAATAAACCCAGGTCTTAATCCCTACAAAATTGGTTTTAAGTAAAAAAGCAAATTTTATACTCAGTGGGTTTGTACACATTTTGTTGTTTTTGGAATTTATTCAAAAGAGGTAGTCATAGTAAATATATACTATATTATATATACTATATACTATACTATACTATACTATAACTACTATTTACATCATTTAAGAGATTTTAATTAAGACTTTAATCAACATTTACCTGTTTAACAAAATTTAATTTTCATAGTTTTGGTAATTGAATATAAGTTTAATAAGTTGAACAATAAATAAAAATGATGGTGGGTATTCCTTTCAAAGCATAAAATATCCTCCTAGAAACAACTAAGCTAATATTAAATTAAATTCATAAAATCATTAATTCAGTAATTTAAAATCATTTCAAGCTCTTCCTGAAGATGTGTAACAATGAGGGGAGACTTGCTACCATTTCCTGTTTTGTTTATTTCTTGGTTCCTATGTTTCTGAAAATGAAACCTGGTTCTTATGGACAATATACATAGGCTGGACTTGGGTGAGAGTTGAAGAGGCAAAGGCTAGCATTCAGTCAGGGCTTTGTCACTATGTCGCAGGCCCAATCTGTGTGACAGGATTTCAGGGTCCATTCCTGAAGCTGTCCTGTATTCTACACAAGCAGCTTTTCAATTCAAATTCTAAATTTAATGCTTGATCTGTCATCCACGGCATCATTACTCACTTTTCTGCCTTGGATTGCAAAGACTTTCAGCAGCTTGAATCAAATAACATGGAAATTCTTTCTGTTTCTTCACTATTATAATAACCTTATTTTCATGAGAAAACCTTCAGCTTCTCTTTCCTGAGCCCCCTGCAAAGGCAGACAAATGACTTTTTTGTTCCTAATCCCCACAGCTTTATTCTCAAAATTTGCCCCACAGAACTAATCTCAGAGTATTAAATTTATTTTCCAACAAAATGGATATGTGGTCAAACAATTTTGGAAACTACTAGATTAAACATGATTTAAGATACTATCTTTACTATAAGACTTTATTTGGCCAAGGAACCATTTTTAGGATAGCTACTTGTAAGTCCAGGGCTCTGCAGAGCATATCTTGTGAATTGCTATTTCCAGCATCTTTCCCACTCCCCAGTGCCTGGAAGTCTGGTTGAGAGCAAAGGTGGGTATTAGAGAGGGCACGGATTGCATGGAGCACTGGGTGTGGTGCAATAAATAATGAATACTGTTATGCTGCAAATAAAAAATAAATTAAAAAAATAAATAAGTAAACAACACAAGTGAGCAAACAAAAAGTTAAAGGAAACAAGGTCCATCATTGCTTGATACTGAAAAATAGTCAAAGCAAAACAAAACAAAATGAAGCAACCTTCTCTCTACCAAAAAAAGCTAACATACGGAAATAGCAACAAAAAAGTGCACTAAGGCCAGTGGGAAAACCTGGCTTCACAAGTGTTTCACTGCTTACGGACCAGGTGTAGGCACTGGGGTTTAGACCCTCCATGATCCTAGGTCCTTCACCTACCCAACTAAACTAATAGTGCTTTGAAGGATTGTGTTGAGGGCTAAATGAGATTACACAATGTAAAGTGTTTAATACAATGCCTGTTACATTGTGTTTAATAACTAGTATGTTTTTTTAGGATTTTAATACAGTCATAATCCAAAATGTTCTCTTTTGATATGTTAAAAGTAGTGATGGGGCACTTGGGTGGCTCAGTGGGATAAGCCTCTGCCTTCGGCTCAGGTCATGATCTCAGGGTCCTGGGATGGAGTCCCCAATCGGGCTCTCTGCTCAGCAGGGTGCCTGCTTCCCCCTCTCTCTGCCTCTCTGCCTACTTGTGATCTCTCCCTGTCAAATAAAAAAATAATTTTAAAAAAATCTTTAAAAAAAAATCCTTGAAAAAAAAAATCAGGCTTTCTTAGATTTTCACACTATGGAGCACAATCAATGTCTCTAAATCTAGTTTACTGGAATTAAAGTAATGCAGCTGCCAAACTCTACAAGATGTTTAGGTGAGTCCTAATTTTAAATATTTATGTAATTTTATTAAAGAAAACTTAGTAAAGTCAGGATGTGCCTAGAAGTGACTAATTGTCCACTCAAAGGGCTTCAGAAGTGGCAGACTTTGGGGGGATACTATACAGTACAAATGTAAACCACCAAGAATTGATAAGTTCTCTCAGGGCTGTACTCATAATAGTAGGGCTCAGAAAGACTCAAGCATGAAACTAGAATAACAGTGCAATTATTGGCTAGATTACTAGATTCTTGGGACTTTTTGGCTAGGGAGGTAGGCTAGATTCCTAGATTCTTGGGGGCTAAATTACTAGATTCTTGAGGGTTTTCAGGTGGGGAAGTCTTCCTCTGGATGTAAAAGTGATAGCACAGTAAATCATATTTTGAGGTCGGCTTGGTGAGAGGGAATTATAAAAGGGAGGTGGCTTAGTTAATCTTTGACAAATGAGACAAGAATATGCAATGGGAAAAGATAATCTCTTCAACAAATAGTATTGGGAAAACTGGATAGTTACATGCATAAGAAGGAAAATGGACCACTTTCTTACACCACACACAAAAATAAACTCAAGATGGATTAAGGACCCAAATGTGAGACCTGAAGCCATAAAAATTGTAGAAGAGAGCACAGGCAGTAACTTCTCTGATATTGGCTGTAACATTCTTCTAGATAAATCTCCTGAAGCAAGGGAAACAAAAGCAAACGTAAACTATTGGGACCACATCAAAATAAAAAGCTTCTGCACAGCTAAGGAAACAACCAACAAATATAAACAACAACCTACTGAATGGGAGAAGATATTTGCAAATGATATTTTGATAAAGGGTTAGTATCCAAAATACATAAAGAAATTACACAACTCAACACCTGAAAAACAACAAATCCAATTAAAAATAGAAGACATGAAAAGATATTTCTCCAAAGAAGACACACAGATGGCCAACAGACACATGAAAAGATGCTCAACATCACTCATCATCAGGGAAATGCAAACCAAAACCACAATGAGATATCACCTCTAGCCTGTCAGAATGGCTAGAACACAAGAAAGAACAAGTATTGGCAAGGATGTGGAAAAATAGGAACCCTCATACACTGTTGGTGAGAATGCAAATTGGTGCAGCCACTGTGGAACACATAATGGAGAGTTCCTCAAAAAATTAAAAATAGAACTACCCTTCAATCCAGTAATCATACTACTGGGTATTTATGCGAAGAATACAAAAACACTAATTTGAAAGAATATATGCACTCATATGTTTACTACAGTATGATTTACAATAGCTAAATTATGAAAGCAACTTACATGTTCATCAATAAACAAATGGATAAAGAAGAGGTGGTATGTATTTACAATGGAGTATTACTCAGCCATAAAAAATGAATGAAATTTTGCCATTTGCAACAACGTGGATGAATCTAGAGAGTATAAGGTAGATGAAATAAGCCAGTCAAAGAAAGACAAATACCATGTGATTTCACTCATATGTGGATTTAAGAGACAAAACATGAATGAAGGGGGGATAAAAAGAGACCAACCAAAAAACCAGACTCCTAACTATAGAAAATAAATGACTTTAAGAGGGAAGGTCTGTGGGAAGGTGGGTATGGGAGAAATAGGTAAAGGGGATTAAGAGTACACTTATCATGATGAGGACTGAGTAATATATGGAATTGTTAAACCACTATATTGTACACCTACACTATATTGTACACCTACACTATATTGTACATCTACACTATATTATAAACCTAACACTTTATGTTAACTACACTGGAATTAAAAAATAAAAATGAAAATTTAAAGGGAAGTGGCTTATAATGGCCACTTGTTTGCTGTCTCCCATCTATGAGGTGCTTTGCAAACAGTATCTCACTTAATGGTCTCATGATCATCCTGTTCAGTAGACACCATTTGAGCCCCATTTTATAGAGGATGATACTGAGAAGTAAAGTATATGGCCACAGGAGACATAACTAGTAGGGGGTGGAGGTGGGGTTTGAATTCAGTTGTTCAGGCCAAAATCCGTGGAGTGCTTCTTGACAGTTATCTCTCTCACACTCCACACCCTGTCTTTCAAGAAAACTTATTTATTTCACCTTCAGAATACATTCAAAGTATGACTTCTTTTCTTTTAAATATTGTATTTATTTATTTCTTTAATTGAGAGAGAGCAAGCACAACCAAGGGGCGGGTGGGCGGGGGAGCAGAGGAAGAAGCAGGCTCCCCGCTAAGCAGGGAGCTTGGCATGGGGCTCCATCCTAAGATCATGACTTGAGCTAAAGGATGCTTAACCAACTGAACAATGCAGGAATCCTTCCAAAGAATGACTTCTTACCACCTTCATTGCTATCATCCCAGCTCCTGCCACTCTCATCTCACACTTGCTCTAGTTGTCCTTACGGTGGCTTACGGTGGTCTCCTTTTGACCTTATCTCTCTTTTCCTTGTGTTCACTTAACTCCTGCCATCCTGGTCCACTTAAAATTCCTCAGATGTGTCAGGAATGTTTCTCTCTTCTGGCCACAGCTCTAGCTGTTCCCTCTGCCTGACATGGTTTCCCCGCAGATACTGGCTTGGAAACTACCTCATCACCTTCAGTTTATTGCTCAAATATCACTTCTCAACGAGGACTCCCTGACTAGGCAAATTAATATGATACCCTTTCCTTCCTCTCAATTCCTTACATCTTATCTTGTGTTTTCTTTTTCGTAGCATATACTGGGTTTCTAACATACTGTATGATTTACTTAATTATGCTTATGCTTATTGCCCTGTGACATTGGGCAGGGATCTTTGTGTGTGTTTTCTTCATTGACACATCATAAGTGTCTGGAAGTGTTGGGAACACAGTAGATGCTAAATAAATATTTGCATTATGTATGGTTTATCTGACTCTGAAGCCCATGATCTTTCTACTGTATGAACATCATCTCAACAATTGGGAATCCAATAGGTCAGATTATCTATTCAAAGATACCCATTACCCAGAGACTTCTTAAAGATATAATGCTAAAATTTTCCTTCCTAATTTTGCTTCCATGGCTGATTAATTCTTTTCTGACATATTCTTCCTTTATAGAGAGAAAAATCTTTTAATATGCAACAGTCAATGCTGGTATACCAGGAACTAGAATTGTTATGGTGATTTTGTTTACTTCTGTTTTCTTTTGAGAGTGATCTTAGAATTCCAGTTTTTGAGGAAAGGGACACATTTCATGGTATCCTATAAACTGCCAATATATTTGTGCCCATAAACCACTGAAATGTACCAAATTTCCAATATTGCACTCAGCTAAAGTTTCCCGACACAGAAGTAGCATTACATTTCTTTGTCAAAACTTTTGTCCAGGTTTTCAGTATTATAAATATAATTATTATGCATGTTGATGACTCCTTTGTTTCTAGAGTCATTCTTTCCCTTGCACATTTTGAGCCGATGAGAAAACTACTGGTACCCAAAGGCTTTAAGCTATAAGAAAGTGGTTGTCTGCTCCAATCAGCTAGTGGCTCATTCAAGCAAAGAGGCAAGGACAAGGGAAGAAGAGGATTCTCTCCCCCGTGTTAATAGAAGTAAAGATCCAACTGATTTTCTCTAGGAAGCTACAAACAGAATGAGTAGTCAGAAGTCTGACTAATCTCAATATAGTTAGCAGAAGTTACTCTTCAACTATGTTTTTATTTTTCCTGTTGTCTGCTTTCAGGTAAAGGGAGGCAAATGTCAGAAATGTCACTATTAAGAAATAGTGAAAATATTTAGGGATTTTCAGTAAAATTACGGATATGTCTTTTTTCTTGCCCTATATATTCCTACTTTTGGAGAAGAGCATGAGGATGTCACCCATTGTCCTTCTCTTCCCACATGTGGTAGATAGATATCATGAGCTGGCTAATCAGAACATTCTCCTAGACATGGAGATTGGTCCAACTGTGGGTATATAACTCTAATAAAGATAGCATCCAGGGGCACCTGGGTGGCTCAGTGGGTTAAAGCCTCTGCCTTCGGCTTGGGTCATGATCCCTGGGTCCTGGGATCGAGCCCCTCATCGGGCTCCCTGCTCAGCAGGGAGTCTGCTTCCTCCTCTCTCTCTGCCTGCCTCTCTGCCTACTTGTGACCTCTCTCTCTTTCTATCAAATAAATAAAAAATATCTTAAAAAAAAAAAGATAGCATCCATTTGGTGGGCTGATAGAGACACTGTGGAAAGAAGGGTGTGGCCTTTTTTTCTGGAATGCTGCTTATAATGAGGGTATACTATTGGTGGCCACCTACTCTGATGCATGGAAGAGACCTGCCTAAGAATTAAGTTATCACTGAGGAAAACAAAGCAAAGAGGGCAGAAAGAAAGAAAATGTTATTATTTGAACTTCCAGATCTGGCTATGACCCAAAATCTAGCCCCTTTCCTTAGATTTCCCTATTACTGGAGCCAAATAAATCCTCCCTCCACCTTTTTTTAAGCTGGTTTGATTTGAGTTTTATTTCTCTTCCAAGTGAAAGAGTCCTGATAGTGTTCCATAATAGAATCATCTCATCATTTTGAATCTTACTCATTTACAACTAGAATCTATGTACAAAACAACAACTTGATGCTCTGTGTTAGTAAAGGAAAATCAGTTATGTTCAGGTTTCTTTTTTTTTTTTCCTCCTACTCCTTTTGCCTCTCTCCTCAGCCTATGTCTTTATTTCAAAAAGGTTTTAAAATAGCTGTATCCATTATATAAAAAGGCAGAAAAGTGGACAAAAAAGATAACTCAGTGTCAGTGGTATAACAAATTCCCTGATTATTCATCAGTTATCAAGAAAAATTTTTAAAAAGCAGCATTCCCATTTCCCAAATGCCCTACAACCAAGTTAACAGATTTTGCTAGCAAATGAGGGAAATCATTCCACAAAATATTTTTGCCACTTTGCCACTTACCTGGTTGTGTTATGTAATCAAATATTTAACCTTTCTGAGACTTAGTTTCCCTATCTGTAAATGAAAATTATGATATCTACCTGTAATGATCCCAAAGACCAATAATGTAATAAGACAGTTTATATAAACTGCCTCATCCAGAGTAGATACTCAATAAATAGCAGCTATTTTTATATTATCCCTATCACATTACTTTTGCCTGCTATTTTTAGAATCTGGAAGGATGATGTAAAAAGGTGTCCTTATTGAGTCTTTAAGAATAGCTAAGAAAAATAGGACATTGCTAAGTAAGCAAAAAAGTCTGTGTCTCTGTTTCATGCCTACATTAGCAATAATGTGCAATAGCTTCAGAGTTAAGTCTCTTTTATGGTAACTCCATGTTATCTATCTTTCTACCAATGATTTCCTATATTCTCCCGTTTTAAAGATTCTATCGGAATGATAAAAGCAGTGAGGTGTATCAGCAGAAGTTATAATGTCCTAAGGGAGAAAATGTTCTTTACTTACATGCAGATTCAGCATGCCTTTTCCATAACAGAACAAACAAAGCTTTACTGGATTAGCTGCACATTTGACTGCAGATACTGCCCCTGAAGCTAGATTTTTACCAACCATGACAATGGCATCTATTTCTGTTGCACCATTGCAATTCATATGTATGTGTGTGTATATGTGTATGTATATGTGTACACACACACACACACACACACACTGTCCTAAAACTCCAAGTATGCAAAGTATGCAGCCAGGAAAGGTGAGAGGATGTTGAAGGGAGATTAAGATGGAAGCATGGTATGACTCTTGTATCAGCATTTCTTAGGCAAAACTCTTTGGGGGTGTTTTTTTTTTTTTTTCTTCCAGTGACTGATTAAATGTTCGTACCTATGGCAATGGGATTCTTAAAAATAACTGAATATTGTAAAGTACAGAGTTTTTTATAACCATGCAGCATAGTCTTGAATTAATCTTTTATTTTTCTCGTAATAGGTATCGGTACAAAAATAATGTCTTCTATCAGCACAGTGCTCAAGGCGTTACAAAGTGCTTTCATGTGCATTATCTTGTTTTATCCTTCTAACAAAATAGTGATGGAAGTAGAGTTTGCATGCATCTCCCATTCTCTTTTAAGATTGTACAATTTGAGGCTTGAAGTGATTATGTATTTTGCCAAAGGTCACAAAACTAGTAAGTGACATACCTGGGATAGATTTTGGGGCCTAAGTGCAGTGCCTTTTTGGCTATACCAGGTTTCAAGGGTTGTTTTGTTTGTTCAATGCTCAAATATATATTTTATTTATTTTAAATCTTTGAATTTTAATATCCTCTTTGTATTAAGAAAGTCTTATTTCTTGGGTAAATGCAAGAGAACTCCTTTGTTTCCATCCAAGTGAAGGAGAGAATCAATTTACTTTCCTACCAAACCTGGCTCCTTTAAGATACTGGTTCACCTCATCATCTTTTAATAAGCAGAGAGTGGCTATTTGGGAAGCATCAATAGCTGGCTTATAGCACACTCACTCCGTTCTCTTACCAACTAAAGTCCTCATTTAAATTATACATCATGGGGGCAAGAGACTGTGCAGCAAGTCCAGCACATTCTTGGGGGTGTGTGTTTTAAAGCATTTGTGAGTTGGAAAATCCTAGGAAAGTTCTCCTGCCCTTAAATATTGAAAACTGATAAAATGGGTGAGGGAAAATATGTGCCACATATGCATTATTTCTTTATTCATCTATTCTTTCTTCTCCTATTGGGTGGTGATAAAAACAGAATGGATAAATACTGTGCTGAACTAGAATGCCTGAAAAAAATTGTCTGGACTAAGGGTGCTGGATTAAAGATAGGAGAAGTAATAGTATTTTTCTTAATGCAGATTCTGTGCACTATACCTTCCCTGTGCCCTATACCTTAACCCTGTGCACTCTACCCCCATCCTTTTTCCATCCTGTTTTTCAGTAAAGGACCTTCTGTTTTTATATTGGCCTAATCTCTCTATCTCCAGCCGTAGAATATTATTAGCTGTTACCCAAGAGTAAATCTAGCCTTTTATCCCAAGACCAAATAGTCTGAGGAAACAACAAACTCACTTGAAAAGTGAAGGACATTCTACTCATTCCCAATTCACTTGAGTGTGCTTTCTCCAGCTCTGTTATTGTTAATCTGTTTCATGTGGAAATCGCAAGTCCTAAAGAAGAAATGAAAATGCAAGAGATGTGTGAGACTCAGAAAATCTAACATTTACATGATTTACATTTCAGAAGGGGGAAGGGAGAGGATGAGGCAGAAGGAATATCTACAGATATAACAACAGTGAATTCTCCAAAGGAAGGATTATCAAATTCAGGCAAATTCATGTTACATTAAAATAGCTAAAAATGAAAGACAAAAGGTGAGGAAAATAAAGGATTGGGAAATGACTGATAGAACTGGTTTCTATTAAGAAAATACCTCTTTCTTTCTTTCTTTCTTTCTTTCTTTCTTTCTTTCTTTCTTTCTTTCTTTCGATTCATTTATTTGTTTGAGAAAGAGAGTGGGGAAGGGGAGAAGGAGAGGATCTTCAAGCAGACTCTTTGCTGAGCATGGAACCCGAGATGGGACTCAATCTCAGGACCCTGAGACCATGACCGGAGCAGAAATCAAGAGTCTCATGCTTAGCAATTGAGCCATCCAGGTGCCCAGAACATACCTGGTTCTTAGACTTGTGGGCCAGACAACATATCCTGGACAGGACTGCGTAATTGTTATGGATCAGTGATTGCTATGTGCCTCTGTTCCTCTCTTTTTGGAATTCAAGTATCCTTGTTTAAGAGGAGATGCTCCCAAAGAGGTACACTTGAGAAATTTCACCAGTGCAGTCTCATTTACTTTAGGACCTCATGCAAATAACTGGGTTCTTGACGTTAAGTCTTACATGGTAATTGGACGAGATTTTTAGGGTTCTTGGAAAGGAGTGAGTACATCTTACATGTGGGAAAAATGTGAATACATGGAACCAAAAGAAGGAGCCAAATCTTCCAACATTCAGATACTTACATATATTTCCCTCCCAGTTGGCTCTGAAATTTACTGTATGGCTTCTGGCCAATGGAATAACAGCAAACATGATGTAGCAGAGGCCCTTTCCGCTGAAGCTTGCCCTCTTTAATGCTTTGCTGATGGAGCCCAGGTGGAAACTTATGAAAATGTTGGCTCAGCAAACCTACCTCATCCTCAGGTTCACAGCCGAGCTCATCCTCAGGTTCTTCACCAGTTGAATGCAGCCACATAAGTAATGTCAGACCAGACCAGTAGAAGAATCAATCAGCCAACCTATAGGAACTTAAGAAAAAATAGCAGCAATGTCCACAATAGCCAAACTGTGGAAAGAGCCAAGATGCCCTTCAGCAGATAGATGTGGTACATATGTGCAATGGAATATTACTCAGCCATCAGATATGATGAATATCCAACTTTCACATCAACATGAATGAGACTGGAGGCAATTATGCTGAGTGAAATAAATCAAGCAAAGAAAGTCAATTATCATATGGTCTCACTTACTAGTGGAACATAAAGAATAGCATGGACGACATTAGGAGAAGGAAGGGAAAAATGAAGGAGGGGGGAATCAAATGGGGAGATGAACCATGAAAGATTGTGGACTAGGAGTCTATTTTCTAAGATGATATAATGATTCTAAACTACTATGAACCTAATGACAGACCATCAAAATATATAAGGCAATTACTAACACAACTGAGAGGGAAAATGGACAGGTATACTATTATAGTCGGTAAAACATCTATAGAAGTATAAACAAAGTAATTAAATGGTTGTTACTTGGGAAGGCAACTGTGCATCTGGGGAATAGATAGGAAAGGAACTTACATTTTATTTTATAACATTTTTTTACCCTGTAAAATTCTGTACCATGTGCATCAATTATATATTCAAAAATGCATAAATAAAAAATAAGGAAGAAGTCTTTTGAATTAGGCCTGGAATCAAATAGTACTTCAGTTAATTAGTTAACTAGTGCCTCAGTTTTCTCATCTGTGAAATGTGGACAATAGTACAACTTTTCCATAATTGGTCTGAGGACTGATTGAGATATATGTCTCAAGGTGTGATTACAGTGCCAGATACTTGATAAGCCACTAATAACTCCTACTTTTGCCATTAGTATAACTCACGTAAAATTTGGCTGTGGTTGTTGAGCTTGCAGTCTGAGTAATACCTTTGAGTTCTGAAGTTCTCTGGGTTTGCTAATTTCTGTATCATATGGTAATCCCTTTACTTTCTACAAGTTCTTATGTTGCCAACTGATGGATCTGCATTAGGCAACTAGAACACAAATTACTTTGAGGTATCTTCACTCTTATGGGCTTCATTGCCCCAGTTCACTGAGACCCTATTGCTGTTGCCATCTTCCTGGTACAACTCTTAGTAGTGAACAGCAGATGCCCCTTTCTTGGGTTCTTTTGCTTGCTCAAGCTTTGCAGGGAAAAGTTTAGAACAAAACTGAGTAAAAGCAAAGAGTATAGGCAGAAAAGAAGGGCAAAAAAAAAAAAAAATTAGACACATTTCCATCAATTCCAAAATCATTTGATTGATGATTTAGGTGTTACAGGTCAATGTTTGTTTAGACGTGATGTTGTAGTAATTTAGTCAATGTGTAAATCACTTTTTAGTCTCCTCATTTTCTCCTTTATAAGAAATATATGAGAGTTACTGAGAGTTAAAATGGTTAGCTGTAATATTCATAGTTACTATCAAAAGGCACTGTGCAGATGTGACCGTTAGAAGGAATGACATCATTTTGATTAAACTTTCAAAGCCATTTGACATTTTGATGCTAAGAATTCATAAAAGGTCAAAAGATCAAAAATTAATTCTAAATAAAGGTTGATTCATGCATTTTAAGGTAGGTCAGCCTTATATAACGTGTTGTGATGCTGCTTGTACTGTGGAATGCAATGGCTTAAAAGGAAAGACCTTTGTGTTCTGTTGATTCAGAACCATTCATAACGTGCTATCTCCTGCCTTTCTCCCTGTGTCTTCATAGTGTCCTTGGATTGTCAAAATTGGCACTTTGTTAAAGTTTGTATTTGTATTTGGTCATCTTCTTATTCTGACATATTTAAAGAACCATACTTAAATCAGGAGGAAGTTATACTTTTGACCAAGATATAATATCAGGGACTAGGTTTATTCTCTGTCATGAAACTACAACAAAAATTTACAAAATATATTGAGACAATGATTTTCAAGACTCTGAAGATTAGCTAATAAAGCACACTAACCCCAGAGAGTGAGCAAATGAACAAAGTGAGTTATATGATTACCCCCATATTAGGGCCTTGAGAATGTTTCCAGGTTGCAGTGCAGGGAGGGAAACCCAGGTAGAACCTAGTGAACCCCTGGGTTGAGGAAAAGAGTCCAGGAAAACGTTATTAGAATTTTCCAGGTGGAATATTAGACAGGAAAGGTCTGTACAAAGAAAGAACTCTGAAGAGCTGCAGAAGGTGACCCTTGGGTGTCTTCAAGTGAGCAAACTACTTGAGGCCCAGAAAATAACCTCCTGAAAGGATTTGCGGTAATAGTGCCTGAACTTACACAGGACGAGGAATAGTATCAGTTTCTACCTGCCAGACTGGAAAATTTCATAATTAGTATGTCACTGAGTAGAGTGCACAAAGGCCTTCCTTCAGTTTTGGGAATAATTAGCCTTGGACCAAACACTGCTCCAGTCCTTCCTAAAAAATCTTAAAAGCTAGATTTGAAAGGGTCAAACTGCTTGCAAGTAACTCTACTGCATCCTAGAATAAAGCTAAAAATATCTAAAAAAATATTCAGCACTCAACAGGGTAAAAATCAAATATCTTGCATCCAGTAAAAATTACAATGCATGCATAGAAGCATGAAATTATGATCCATAATGAGGGTTAGGCATAGATTTTTTAGATAATACACCAAAATGATGATAAATTAGATTTCATCAAAATTAAAGATTTCTGCTTTTTCTAAGACACTGCTAAGAGATCAAAAGGAAAAGACACAGAAAAAATATTTGCAAATCTGCTAAAAGCCTTGTATTTAGATTATATAAAGAACTCTCAAAGGTCAATATTAGGAAAACAACCAATTAAACAATTGGCAAAATGCTTGAACACACATTTCAGCAAATAACCTATATGGCTAGGAGGTAAGCACAAAAAGAAATGCTCAACATCAATGGGACTGGGAATTCTGTGCTGAATAGGTGAAAAACAGAACAAGATTGAATATTAGTACTAATATAGCCTCATTCTTATCCATGCATGATTGAGGCCTAGGCATATTCAAGTTACTTGAGAATCAAGTGACAAAATAAATGTAAAAGACTTAGTACTAACCTCACTGTACTAGGTAGTCATTTTCTTTCTTGCTTGCTCTCTTACACATATATGAGAGCAAGATTTATATAACTGTATACATATATTCTCATATTATGATATTCTAATCAGAATTTTTTAGGAGAAATAAAATATGGCATAAAAGGTATTAGAGTGCTGGAAAGTCACAGGAAAAATATATATTCATTTCTAAATTAGGTAGATTTTTGTCATATTTTATCATATAAGCTTCATGAAGAGCAAGCCTTTTAGTAAGTTTAATACATGTGTCTGATATTCCTTCAATAATTAATAATAAAAGAAGCCTTGCTAAATTTAGTATAATGTCCAAATAGATTTATTACTTTCAAATGTGAATAAGAATATTCAATTCTTTAATTATTTTCTCAAATAGACTGTAAAACTACATTAATGTGGAACAGAAGGGTTTTCATTCTGATTACACAGAACCTGAGGGTTCCTCAGAAAGATGTCTTAAGGGCAGAAGATCTCAAAGGGTTGATAGAAGCAAAAGATCCCTTCCAACTTTTCTGTGATAGTAAGATTTCATTTGAAAATATGATTCTGCTATTGGAATAAATAAAGGGAACCCAAAGGAGGAGAAATTAGGGGATTCCATATCAAATTTTTGACTCTTGGGAATCACGACACTTGGTGTTATGGTTAGTTTTATGTGTCAACTTGACTGCGCCAAGGGATGACCAGATAGATGGATAAGCAAGATTTTTAGGTATATGTGAGGGTGTTGCTGGAAGAGATTAACTTTTGAATCAACAGACTGACTAAAGCAGGTTACAGTCCCCAGTGTGAGTGAGTATCGATCTGGTGAGGAAATAGAACAAAAAGACAGAGGAAAGTATAGATTGCTCTGGGCAATATAGACATTTTAACAATGTTTATTATTCTTATCTATGAGCAGGGAATGCTTTTCCATCTTTTTGTGTCTTCAATTTCTTTCATGAGTATTCTGTAGTTCCTCATGTACAGATCCTTTACCTCTTTGGTGAGGTTTATTCCCAGGTATCTTATGGTTCTTGGTGCTGTAGTAAGTGGAATCGATTCTCTAATTTCCCTTTCTATATTTTCATTGCTAGTGTATAAGAAAGCAACTGATTTCTGTGCATTGATTTTGTATCCTGCCACATTACTAAATTACTCTGTGAGTTCTAGTAGTTTGGGGGTGGAGTTCTTTGGGTTTTCTGTAGAAAGTATCACGTCATCTGTGAAGAGAGAGAATTCGACTTCTTCTTTGCCAATTTGAATACCTTTTATTTCTTTTTGTTGTCTGATTGCTGTTGCTAGGACTTCTAGTTCTACATTGAACAACAGTGGTGACAATGGGCATCCTTGTCCTGTTCCTGATCTCAAAGGGAAGGCTGTCAGCTTTTCTCCAGTGAAGATGATATTCGGTGTGGATTTTTCATGGGTAGATTTTATGAAGTTGAGGAATGTTCCCTCTGTTCCTATACTCTGAAGAGTTTTAATCAGGAATGGATGCTGTATTTTGTCAGATACTTTTTCTACATCAATAGAGAGGACCAACTTGCTAAGGAAATGTTGAAAAAGAAAAAACTGGGGGCATCATGTTGCCTGATTTCTACAAGCTTTACTACAAAGCTGTGATCACCAGGACAGCATGGTACTGGCACAAAAACAGATACATAGAACAGTGGAACAGAGAGTCCAGATATGGACCCACAACTCTATGGTCAAATAATCTTTGACAAAGCAGGAAAAAGTATCGAATGGGAAAAGGACATTCTCTTCAATAAATGGTACTGGGAAAATTGGACAGCTATGTATAGAAGAATGAAACTTGACCATTCTCTTACACCATACACAAAGATAAACTCGAAATGTTTAAAAGATCTCAATGTGAGGCAGGAATCTATCAAAATATTAGAGGAGAATATAGGCAGTAACCTCTTCGACATTGGCCAGAGCAACTTCTTTCAAGGCATGTCTCCAAAGGCAAAGGAAACAAAAGTGAACATGAACTTTTGGGACTTCATCAAGATCAAAAGCTTCTGCACAACAAAAGAAACAGTCCACAAAACAAAGAGGCAACCCACAGAATGGGAGAAGATATTTGCAAATGACACTTCAGACAAAGGGGTGATATCCAAGATCTATAAAGAATTCCTGAAACTCAATAACCAGAAAACAGATAATCACGTCAAAAAATGGGCAGAAGACATGAACAGACGCTTCTCCAAAGAAGACATACAAGTGGCTAAAGACACATGAAAAAATGTTCATCGTCATTAGCCATCAAGGAGATTCAAATCAAAACCACTTTGAGATGTCACCTTCCACCAGTTAGAATGGCCCAAATCTAAACAACAAGTTTTGGAGAGAATGTGGAGAAAGGGGAACTCTCTTACACTGTTGGTGGGAATGCAAGTTGGTGCAGCCACTTTGGAAAACTGTGTGGAAATGCCTTAAGAAAATAAAAAGAGAGCTACCCTATGGCCCTGCAATTGCACTACCGGGTATTTACCCCAAAGATACAGATGTAGTGAGAAGAAGGGCCATCTGTACCCCAATGTTCATAGCAACAATGGCCACAATCGCCAAACTGTGGAAAGAACCAAGATGCCCTTCAACAGATGAATGGATAAAGAAGATATGGTCCATATATACAATGGAGTATTATGCCTCCATCAGAAAGGAAGAATACCCAACTTTGGTATCAACATGGATGGGACTGGAGAATATGCTGAGTGAAATAAATCAAGCAGAGAAAGTCAATTATCATACAGTTTCACTTACTTGTGGAGCATAAGGAATAACATGGAGGACATTAGGAGAAGGAAAGGAAAATTGGGGGAAATTGGAGGGGGAGATGAAGCATGAGGGACTGTGGACTCTGAGAAACAAACTAAGGGTTTTGGAGGGGAGAGGGATAGGGAGATAAGTGAGACTGGTGAAGCGTATTAAGGAGGGCATATTGCATGGAGTGCTGGATGTGGTGCAAAAACAATGAATCTGGGAACACTGAAAAAATAAAAGTTAAAAAAAATTTTAAAAAGGCAAAGGAAAGTTAAATTCACTCTCTGCCTGACTGCTTGAGGTGGGACATGAATCTGCTCTTGCTTTTGGCACCTCTGGTTTTCAGGTCTTCAGACTTGGATGGGATATACCACTGGCTCTTGTGCTCTCAGGGTTTTGAAATAGGCCACCACCCTTCCTGGGTCTCCAGCCCACAGGGGGCAGATAGTAGGACCTCTCAGGATCAATTATCACTTGAATCTATATGTTATGACAAATGTATACATGTATGTATCTCCTATTGGTTCTGTTTCTCTGGGGAACCCTCACTAATACAATTGGGATGTTACCTAGTTACGTGGTTTGGAACAAATTATTTACTTTTTGAATTTGGACCTGCAAAGACTATGAATAATATAGCTTATTTAGCAACCAGTAAATAATCCTAAAATAGGTCAATAGATCCTGATGTTTTCACCTTTAAAAGAAAGTTGATTATCTGAATTTCAAGACCCTAGTTGTGTTCAAATGATTACCACTAAAACATCTTCTCTTAGTTAGATCAAATGTTTGTTTTAAAAATTATGCTGATATCATTACCTTCCTATCAATAAAAGTTTTATTTATTTATCAAAGCATTATTTTGTTTAATTGAATCCTTCTAACAAACATAAGAGTTGGTATTATCTCCATTTTACTAATGAAGGACAATGGAGCTCAGAGATGTCCAATGACTTGCCAAAATTACATGGTTCTTCAAGCCTTTGTAGGCCCCAAATCCTACCTTTTTATCCCCACAGGCAACCTTGTTTTAGGATAGCTTTGAACAAGTGATGGAGATTATCTGTGGAATCAACGCCTGAGTATCATGGATACTTTTGAGTTCTATTATTTAATGAATCATTGTCTACTTGAGTCAGAGTCTAGGTAAGTCTGTGTATGTGGTAATCATGTGTCAAGATTTTTGAGCAGCCTAAATTGCTAGTACATTCCCTCTTTGGTTCATTAAAGCAGTATTTCATTAAATATAGGTTACCCAGCTACGTGCGTGGCTACAATTCAGTCCTGGTAGGTTCACTCTAACAGCTATGCTATTCTGCTTCTGAAATACTTTTCATTCAGTGACTTTCAACATAACCTGCAATTAACAGTTTAATTTCAAAACAGTAATCCAGTTATAAAAAGCTAACCTAAAAGAATTTTTAAGACAATGAGCTTCTTCCTCTTTCCCTTTTAGCTCTCAACTCATTTAAATGCTTCATCATTAATCCAAACAGAAATTCTGTGTCTGAACTGTTTCAAAAATACCCAGTTGTCTGTATTAATCCACTCTATAAATTAGTGGTGTCTGGATTAATGAGGTGTATTTATATGTACACATAGAGTTATGTAAAAAACTGTGTATCAATAAAATACATTTATACAGTTTATTAGGCATTCCCATTCTTGGGTTATTTAATGGTTGCCACATAAACTACATTAAATGATGACTTTAATTATTGACAATTTGAAACAATGGGAAAATGTACACCTCTATTTGAATCGTAGTTCAAAGTTAAAACACTCAGCTATACAGTTTAATGATTGTTGCTTTAATTTTGCTTCTGAGGTGGAAAGTTATTTTTCCTGACTGTTAAACCAATATTACAGCTGAGTCTAAACTATCACAGATCCCTTGAGCCTAAATATTTAAATACTTTAGGCTGGTTAAAATGCAGAGAAGCTGAGCCACAGAGTGCCAGCCTAAGGCTGCAGTTTGGATTTTCTTTCTTTCTTTTTTTTCCCCCATAAATTAAATATTACAGCAAGGGTCTGTTAACATTGGTGATTACTGGTTATGAGATCTTTGTTTTGTGGGAGAGAAAAGCTCCACACACTGTTAGGTATATGGCAAACAAGATTGCTAGATTGCTATAATGAAATATTTTTTAATTGAGTTGTATTTATAACATCCAGAACTGACATAAGAAGAACTAGGACTTAATTAATTAATTAATTTTTAAAAAGATTTTATTTATTTGAGAGAGAGAGAGAGAGAGACAGATAGCACAAGTGGGAAGGAGGGGGAGAAGCAGACTCCCTGCTATGCTGGGCCTGATGTGAGGCTTTATTCTGGGATCATGACCTGAGCTGAAGGCAGACACTTAACTGACTGAGCCACCCAGTTGCCCCTAGAGTACAGGATTTTACCCTCAAAATTCAGAATTGTATTAGTTACTAGTCTACTAGAACTCCTGTTCCTATTTATGTCCAAAACAATTGTAAATTTATATCGTTATGGCAGCTCTCCTTCGAGGAGCCCAAGGCACTTTGTACAGAATAAGTCTCTCCATGCCTCTGGGAAAACAGGAGGAAACTTTCCAAAAACTCCTCTCACCCTTATTTTATCCTACAGTCTCAATTATCTAAATACAGTTGACCTTTGAACATGCAGAGTTAGGGACGCTGAGCCTGACACAGTAAAAAATCTGAGTATAACCTGACTTTTCTACTGCCCCTCTGTTGACTGGAAGCCTTACCAATACCATACACAGTTGATTAACATATGTTCTGTATGGTATATATATTATCTCCTGTATTTTCTAAATAAAGGAAGCTAGAGAAAAGAAAAATGTTATTAAGAAAATCATAAGGAAAGGAGATATATTTACAATACTATACTATAAAAAAAATCTCTATATAAGTGGATCCCCACAATTCAAAGCTGTTCAGGGGTCAAATACTATCTTGGAAGGATTATATTTCCAGACCTGATAGGCCAATGGTTAAACCTCATATCAAATTAATATTATGATATAATTATGAGATTGACATATTAAAATTATATATAGTTATTATTAATATTATTCAATACTATTGGGGAAGTAGTTTTTTATGATAGTTCAAAAGTCTGGGTTCTTTTTTCAGACTACCTGAAACTGAATTCAGATATTAGGATGAGACAACTTTGATGGATTGATTACAATAAATATAAATGATCTCTCTCTCTCTCTCCCTCTCTCTCCCTTCTTCTCCCTTCCTTTGTAAGGAATGTGTTAAGGGACACTCCGTGCTACATCACAGTGGAGTCGGTAAAGCATTCCAGTGATGATCAGGCAACCCAATTTCTAATTGTAGCTCTCCATCTCAACGTATTGCATAGTTTTGCCTTCATCTATAAATACGGGAACAAACTGAACATAGATTTTCTCTACCCATTCTGAACCTGTGCTACCAGTTCTGCTATCTACTTATACAGATGCTGTAAATATTGCTCACTTCCATTCCCACAGATTCCTCTTGATACAAGTCAGCATTCAGATATTGCAGTGAGATCAGAATCACAAAGTACTTCCCACTATGCTTTGTACCCCTTCTCTGTTTGTACTTTGATTTCATCAGTTTGTAATGACAATTAGGACAATAACACTACTACTACCTACTTATTGCAAGACCTTGCATGCTAAATCTTAAACATCCTGACCAATTAGGAGTATAACCATTTCAACCTCAACAACTGCCTTTGATGAGCATTCTAGAAAGTATGTTAACAAGTATACATAGAGTCATGTGACTAATTACAAGTGGCTACTGTAACAAAATATGTATGTAATGTGGTACTATGCAGCATGCTAAGTTTATATTGTAGGGGCCTGGTGCAGTGGAAAGAAGAAGACTTGTCTGGGTATCAGAGGATCAAAATAGATTGTCTACTTAGCTACCAATTCTTGTGTTGAATTTAGTCAATTTACTTTGCCACTCTGGGCCTCAGAAGAACAGAAGAAAAACCATGTCAAAAACTGGCTACAGTTTGACCTGTAATAGTCATGACTACATATTTCATTCACCTAACCCAGCAGTTATTAGCCCTGTCTTCACATTAAAATCAACTGCAAAAGTGGTGACTATAGTTAATCATACTGTATTGGTTATTTGCAAGTTGCCAAGATCATGATCCCAGGGTCCTGGGATTGAGTCCCACATCAGGCTCCTTGCTTAACAAGGAGCTTGCGTCTCCCTCTACTCTTCCTCTGTCTATGCTCTCTCTCTCTGACAAAAAAATAAATAAAACCTTTAAAAAAAAAAAAGTGGCCAAGAGAGTAGATCTTAGAGTTTCTAATCACAATAAAAAGATTCTGTTAACTATTTTTGGTGATGGATATTAACTCGATTTATTGTAATGATCATTTCACAATTTTAAAAAATGAGATCTAAAGGTTCTAAGACATACAGCACTGGACCCCTTTTCTTAGTGATTCCAATTCAATTGGACTGGGGTTGGGGCTGATCATTGATGGTCTTGAAAAGCTCCCCAGGTGATTCTAATATGCAGCCATACCCGAGAATCACTGCTTTAAGAGGTCAGAGGAATCCCTCTCCCACTGGATTGTCACTCAGAGTTGCAGCCTCACTGTACTTGCTTCAGCAACACATATTCAGAGTTGCAGCCTTTCTATGGTCAGTTCTGATAGCTTTGTTCCTTTGTCATTTTCTTCTGCTAAAAAGTTTGAAAATTATTCCTCAATGTAATTGCCCTTTTTATTTGGGAAGACGATTTATGTTCCTTTTAATATAAAAATAATAATGATTAAAAAAGACACTATGACTAATTTGGGTTGAAGAGGCAAAGACCAAGAGAAACTAAATTACTCTGCAGGATAAAGTAATAAGATGCTGAATTTTCTGAGGCAGTCCATACGACTGGTTGGAGGCCTACACTGGGACATGAGAGTTGTGGAAAAGATCTTTGGAGGAGACACTGGGTCTAGCAGATGGCAGTAGTCAAGAGCCTGCAGAATGAAAGACCAATGAAGGATAAAGAAGAGGATCATCCCTGCAAGGATGTCAAGAGACTGAGACTAGTGTGGGAAGGACTGAGGAGTAGGGGGTGGTAGCAATTATGGTGGTAGTTAAGAATTGGATTTAAAAGTAGGAATTCAGGGGCACCTGGGTGGCTCAGTGGGTTAAGCCTCTGCCTTCAGCTCAGGTCATGATCTCAGGGTCCTGGGATCGAGTCCCACATCGGACTCTCTGCTCAGCAGGGAGCCTGCTTCCCCCTCTCTCTCTGCCTGCTGCTCTGCCTACTTGTGATCTCTCTCTCCCTCTGTGTCAAATAAATAAATAAAATCTTTTTTTTAAAAAGGCAGGAATTCAGAGTAAAAGCATATAAATCAACCATTACCTATAGGTGGCTTCTCTCATAAATATAAGAAGGAAGGAAGGAAATAGATAGATAGACAGATGGGCAACTGGTTCCTCTATGGTTGGTATTAAATTTAAATGATTTTGTTTGGGAATGAATGGCAAAGGGAGAATACTATTTTTGCAATTTAAGGGGGCTGAACTAGGATCCTTTCCAGTTGAAAAAATTTTGTAATTTAAATTAAATTTAGTTTAATATACATTAGTTTTATCATTTAAAGCTGGAGTATACCATCTTCCGGTGGTAGAAAATTTCCTAATATAGTTAAATGCATTTCTATCCTAAGTTTGAACAAAAACTTCTATTTCTGGACCTATCTATGTAGTTTCAGAATATTAATATGTACATATATATGAATACATACAAAATCAGTATTATAAATAAAACATGGTCCTTAAGAATGAATTATTATTAATGTTGTGTTAGAAGGCAGGACCAATATTTCAGAACACTGTCTTATAATGAATAAGAAACATTATACACATTGCACAATAAAATACATTACTCTGCAGAGTAAACACACAAAAAGAAACACAGTCATACTGAGGATAGAATGCGGAACAGGAGTTTCAGTAGCTATATTTCATAGTTTTGTTTTCCCTTTTGCCATTAACCTGGAATAAATGATTTAACGCTGTGTCTCAATCTTCCATTTGTGGAGGAAAACCAGTATCAGCCCTGTTTAAATTGCCGCATGAGAGCTGTTGCCATACACCTTGGGCATAGGTAAACCATATTCTTAGTAAATCTGAAAACAATTTGAATCTTTAAGCAGTTAAACCTGGGGATAATTATTTGCCTTATCCAAGAGGTATTTTTATTCTTTTGTTTAACTCTGGACTAGTCAATGGACATATATTTGAAGAAAAATTGTGGACAAGTAAGTAAATATACGAAAATATGCTACAAGACAAAGCAGAAGATGTGTGCTTCAACACGAGTACCAAGTTCTAGAGGAACAGAGAGGGAGAAGCCTCAAGGGACACTTTTACTATTTCAGTGGCAAGTTGGCATTATAACCTAATGGCAAAGTAACCTGAGTTGCAAATTAAAGGAGTGATTCACCAAATATCAAAAAACTACAAAATATTAGGTAACATTGGACTTCTTGAAGGGTACTTCTTGAGATTCTGTGAGTTGTATGTTGGGTGAACATGATTTATCTCCCAAACAGGGACAGTAGAGAATGAAATGAGGTCTATTAATAATTATTCTGTATAGTAAGTGTAAACTAGGATTATCTTGGACAATCTAGGATATAGTGTTAAATCTGAATCTGGGCAGAGTTAACAAGTTATATATTTATATATTAAATTATATACATATAGTTATATACTTGTATACATACTAATGGGTAGAAACACAAGGTCTTTGGCTGGATTAGAAAATAGATCTCTTATTTCCTCACAGCGCATCTTGTGTCAGTTCCCCACATGACAGCTCTGGGAGAACCAGGTGGACTTGCACAGGTACTACAGCAGAGGAACACATTGTGAAATTTACAGCTTATAAGGGATATAGGCCAGCTAGCATGTCTTCCCATCCTCCTCTCTGGGAAGAGAAAGAGACAGAGTAGAGGTGAAGAGGACTTTGCTCTGGAATGTAAGCAAAAGATCTCTGAAGAGGGGAAGGTTTCTACCTCATTACCTTCACCACCCTGGAATGTAAACAAATAGCTCCTGGGAGAAGAATTTCTCTAGCTGTCTGGAGGGCTCTATATTTAGGGTTGCTACTCAACTGTAGCCCAGGTGCCAGTGCTCTTTGCTCAGAAACATTACAATATTCATGGAATATTTTCTAACAACAATTACGTTGCCCTAGTTGAATATCACTGGTGTGTGTTACTGCCTTTTTAAAACTAGGCAGTTAAGGTTAAATGCTGGGTTTTCAGTGAGACCTCATGCTTTCTAAATTTCTAAGACAGCCTGTTTGGTGTCATATATATGTGTTTTCACCATATTTGAATAACACATTCAGAGTTCATCTAGTTGAATTCCTCCAAAGAATTCTGGGATGAGAAATATAGACTTTAACTTTTTGGGGGGTTGCAGACTATAGACTATAGAAAACGCTGGCTTGGGGGAAAAAAAGGAAAATTTGCAAAAAAAAAAAAAAAAGGAAAATTTGCTATAAGGCCACTGGTTGTGTCAAAAAACTCAAGGGAGGGAACAGCTGAAATAAGGGATTCTGACTTTCCGCATCTTTTCCTGGTTCTCTCTATGCCTCTGCCTTATTCTTCTCTCTCATTACAGACAAGCTTTCTGTGCATCTCTGTGCATACAGTTTCCTATGTAAGATATAAGTGTGTTTTTTTTACTGTATTCACTGAAATTTTAATTTTACAACTAGCAAGTGTGACATTATTCCTCCAAAGAAGTTATTACCTCTCTGAATAGTATCAATAATAAAAAAGAAAACATACTGGGTGACAAAGAGGGTGAGAGATCTTTGACAATGATTGCTCCAAATTTCTTTTTTTTTTTTTTAAAGATTTTATTTATTTTATTTGACAGACAGAGATTACAAGTAGGCAAAGAGGCAGGCAGAGAGAGAGAGAGGAGGAAGCAGGCTCCCTGCTGAGCAGAGAGTCCAATGCGGGACTCAATCCCAAGACCCCGAGATCATGACCCGAGGCAAAGGCAGCGGCTTAACCCACTGAGCCACCCAGGCGCCCGATTGCTCCAAATTTCTGATTCAGAAAATAAAAGTCTCTAACTTGTATAAGGAAAATAAAACACTATTTCTCCTCTGATTATCTTAACATTCAGAAAATACAAATATTTTAAATGATGCTAGTAGGTAAAAAGTACTGAATTTCACAACATAGTTTCTTTGTATCTCTTTATACCAAAATTTTATCAAATCAGTCACCAAATATGCATTTACATTCAGGTTATTTCTTTTTTTTTTTGTCTTAAATTATTTTTTATTAACATATAATATATTATTAGCCCCAGGGTACGTCTGTGAATTACCAGGTTTACACACTTCACAGCACTCACCATAGCACATACGATATAAGATGTTTTTGTTTCAAAATCCTAACAGAGATCTTAATTGATAATTTGCATATCTTCTTGCCTTTGTCTTGGTTGCAAGAAACAGAGACACCATTGAGTTACTCTGAGACACTCCTATAGTAACAAAAGAGACCCACAGGGAGTCTTAAGGAATACTTGTGGATTTTCAAATAACCAGGACTCAGCACTGAGTTAGAATCTAGAATTAAGTGAACTTCTGTCCATAGAAAGTAAGATTTTGTTGATCTTTGCCTTTACCATGATTTAGTAACTCACCCTGCTCTTAGAACTGTTACTGTCCTAGCCAGCAATAGCTACATCACTATAGGCAGTGTTCATGAAAAGCATGCCCTCCCCTGGATACCCCTAGCCTCCCTCCAGAGTTTTATCAGTTTCTGCTTCTGCTAAAAACTGTCAAGTCTTTCAGTGGCATCTTTAGAATTTCTGTTTAGATAGGCCTTAAGAATAACAATCAGGTTTGAAGAGAGGCCTTAAAATGGAGTTTTCATTACTAAGAAGAAGTCCATTTTAAGAAATTGAGGCGAGTGATGAAGATTATGGGGTAGGGTGAAGCTCTTTACAACACCAGTTGTCGGAACTAGAAATGCTCAAATTTCCAAAAGAGAATAGAAAGTGACTGTCATCTTTGTTGGGGCTGAGCTTCTACACTGTCCTAAAGTCATATGCTCTCCCTGGCCTAAACAGGGGTGTCAGGGAAGGCATGGCCATATGTCATAGTCCATGCAAAGAGCTGTTTGGACCACATCACCTAAGGCTCATATATCATAACCACCAGTGTTCCTCCGATTAAAGCAGAGGTAAACCAACCTGCAAGAGTACCAAGTCATTGGCTTAAGCCCATTGGTTTGGAGGATCGGCAACCTTGGTCATTTATTTCTCTCTCTTTAGTTTTCTTGCTTTTAAAATGGGGGTAATGTCTGTAATTGGAAACTGTAGTGATAAAATAGTGACAATCAAATAAAATAGTGGAGGTAGCAGAATTTTTTGATTGGTAAAGCTGTGTAAAAATAAGAAGTTACTATCTATAATGTCTATAAAGCTGTAAAGCTTTTTTTTTTTTCTTCTAAGATTTTACTTATTTATTTGACAGGGAGAGCACAAGTAGGGGGTGTGTGGCAGGCAGAGGGAGAAGCAGACTCCCCACTGAGCAGGAAGCCTGACATGGGGGACATAGGGCTCAAGCGCAGGACACTGGGAACTTGACCTGTACCAAAGACAGACACTTAAATGGATAAGCCACCCAGACATCACTATAATGCTCTAAAACATTTAAAAGACTTGGGTAATATTAATAATTAAGTGGCCAACAATTCCTGAATACTTCTGCTCTAAAAACCCTTTGCATATTATTTTAATTAATCATCATAATTACTCTATGGAGCATGTATTATTATTGTTTCTATTTTCAGATGACAAATCTAAAAAATGCAGAGGTTGAGTAACCTGTTCAAGGTCATACAGCCAGTAAGAAAGCTAGGGTAAAAACCCAGATGATCTAACTCCAAAACCAGTACTCTGTTCTACGTAACTCTGTAATATAATAATAAAACTTCATCATAATAGACAATATGAAATGTATAAATTCATCAATTGGGTATGAAAATCAGCTTTCTGATTTATACACATCTGATATTGGCCCAAGTTTCACCGCTTGTTGGTTTAGAAGATTGACTTCATTTGTTTTACTTCTGTTTCCACACTTTGTTTAGGAGAGTCTCTTTATTCTCTTAGAAGTAAGTGTTAGTCAACTCTTTGACCAGCAAATTAAATCCCTTGATCTTTTGTAAAGAAAATAGCCCTATAATTGTCATCTCTCTTTGTTAATAAATTCAGTTCCTTTCAAACATATGCCAAGAAAACATTGATTTTTCTAAATTCCACAATTTTCTAATTTCCTTGTTAATACTTTGATGTGTACATGTAAATTTTCTGAAAATAATAGAAAAATTCTATTGCTCAAAACTATTCCTATTATAATTATGTAGCATTTTATACTGAATGGTTTGATGGGCAGTTCTTATTTTGTTCTTTTTAAAAAGATTTATTTACCTATTTTAGAGAGAGAGAGAGAGAATACAAGCAGGGGAGGGGCAGAGAGAGAGGGAGAGAGAGAGCAACCCAAACAGACTCCCCACTGAGCAGAGTCCTACTCCAGGTTTGATCTCACAACCCTGAGATCACAACCTGAGCTGAAACCAAGAGTCAGACATTTAACCAACTGAGCCACACAGGCACCCCTTATTTTGTTCTTTTTAGTTTCACTTATTTTAGTTTTAAAAAATTAACATGCATTTTATATTAATAATTATTTTTAAAGAGCCTAAATATTTCACCTGATTCTAACTTTCCAAAGGCAGGGAGAAGAGGGGCACCTGGGTGGCTCAGTGGGTTAAGCCTCTGCCTTTGGCTCAGGTCATGGTCTCAAACCCCACATTGGGCTCTCTGCTCAGCAGGGAGCCTGCTTCCTCCTCTCTCTTGGCCTACAAATGATCTCTCTCTCTCTCTCTGTCAAATAAAGAAATAAAATCTTAAAAAAATTAATATTGTTAAAAGCAGTGAGAAGAAACAGGCATAATAATGGACTATTAGTATTATTACTTTAATAGCTAATAATCATCAGGGATTTTCTATGTTCTAGGAACTGTTTTAAGTGCTTCACATGTATAATTCATTTAATCTCCACAACTCTACAGCATTGGTGTGCAGAAATTACTGGGTTTCTCACCGGTTTTTATTTTTCTGTTTTGATATAGTAAAAGAAGTTTCTGCAAAAGACATACAGCATCTCTTGATATTAGATGTAGCCATCAAATAGGTTCTGGCTAATGGGATGTGAGTGGAAGTGACTTGGGGGAAATTCTGGAGCATGCTTTTAATGGAAATGAGGGCCTACTCCTTTTTCTTTTACTCCTTTTCTGCTGCCTACAGTGTGGACATCTAGCTAGGTGGGAGCCGGAGTAGCTGTCATGGTCCATGAGATGGAAGCCACATTTTAAGAAGAGCAAACTATGATAGATGAGCCTAATCCCATAGTCTCATAGCCACCTCATCAGCCATATGGTCGTCCATCAGAGAGAGCCAAACTTCTATTTCATTTAAGTGGCTGTTATTTTTCCAGTATCCTAACTAATGCAATTGGTATCAACACCATTCTCACTTTAACACTCGGTAAACTGAGGTATGCAGAGGGTAAGTGATGAGTAGTAGAACCAGGATTTGAACCACTGTGAGACTTCAGAGTTTTCCCTCTTAACCACAACATTCTGTTGCCTCTGATAAAAGCTAATTTGTACTTAGTTAATTTTAACATGTGATTTTCTGCCATCTGTGATTTAGGAGGTCAAGGAGTTTTTCTTTACCCTTCTGTATTTTGAAACAGGTAAGGAGTATGGTTGAAATTATCTGAATATGGCTAGATTTATGTAGGGAAGGATAGTAAGCCTGATCATGAAAGCAGAAAAAAGGGCAAAAGATTGTGATAGGGAGGTAATTAAATGGGGAAGTGAGGTTTGATTAAACCATTAAAGAGGTTTGATTCAGGCACAGCTGACGTGATAAGTAAACAGTAAGTGTGATGAAGAGGAAGGAGATAAAATGAATGTTTTCATATCTGTGACTTCTCTGGTTCCATGTCAGTTGAGTCAAGGTTGCCTAGCATCTTAAAGTTGGTCCTATTAGCTGCAAGTTCCATAGAACAATAAAGATGATCTTTTTCTAAGGTCTAAAGAGCATATCATGTTCTCAAAATTTGAGTTTCAAGGTGACCTTCTCCGCATCAGTCTCTTCAGTTTTAATGCTTTACTGTCTTCCTGGAAACTACCAGGAACAGCATTTCATAGTACAACATTTAAAGTTCCAGTTTTATTCTCCTGTCTTTTCTGGATTCTCCTCTGTCAGTTTTTTTGACAGCAAGGGTAAGATAACCCATGGATTAGAAAGGTACAATATCTAAAATTAGAAGATTCTGAAACCATCTCAAATTGACCCCTTGCTTGCCATATAGGTTGGCCTTAACCCATGGCAGGACAGAAATGTTTCCTTTCATCATATGACTTTTGAGCACGTTTCTTCACTTCTCTGAATGGAAGGCTTGGAAAGAGAGTGGAAGTCTTTCACAGGAATAACCTTCTATGATTTGCCCTTAGCTTTGAATTCTCAAAACACTGAAAAAGAGGTCATAGACCATGAATTTTCTTGAATACTTCCTTAACTCTTCACTGCCCCAGTTACTTAGATAATTCAGAGTCTTATGGATTCCTGCCTTTGTCTAAGAATCCATAAAAGAGGAAATGGATGTCTTATTAGGCAAATTAATTTGTATTTGCTTACACTATGACTAAGGCGAGAAAAATAATTCTACCTTTAGGAAAGTGGAAATGTTCATAGGAGAACAGTAAGAAGACGCAACTGGGCTCTACATTTCTGCCATCCAGGCAAGCCTTCTCCTTGAAAGAAGAATTTCTTAACTTCTAACTTCATGAACATTGTTCCCAGAGAGGAGTGTTATTGACCCTCACTAACAAAGAATTCAATACAATTCAGCATATGCTTGATGCAAATCACTATCAAGTTGATAGCGCTTTATGCGTGGCAAATTGCTTTCACAGTGCAAGGTCCCCTGCCCAATGTAGGTGAGACCATGAATAAAATATGATCCCTGCTCAGAAGGGTTCCATAATCCAGGGTAGAAAATAGACACATGCATAAATAATTCTAACTCAAGATAGACCCTGGTATGCACTTTATTAGAGATAAAAAGGAAATGCTAGGAGAACTATGCAGAGGGAGTGATTACTTCCAATAGGGTTGTAAATAAAGGTTTTTTTGCAAAACTGAGAATTTGGCAGGCCTATTGCTAAACGAATGTAATTTGCCACCTACTTTACATAGATTATTTCTTTTATGTTTAATTCTCCCAATAACCCAATGAGGGAGTAGAATATGAAGGAAAAAAGCTGGAACATGCAGGAAATTTATTTGGTTAAAGTACATTTAGCAGGAGTTGATGCTGTTATTTACCTAGAACAAACCACAGAATTGCCCATGTGAGAAGCATCTAGATTTTAAATCACTGCCAGTAGTTGGAGAGTATGCCATATAGCTTTTGATTTGGGGCTCATAAAACAGATTTTTTTAAAATTAATGTATATTGTATCATTTGCTTCAGGGGTGCAGGTCTGTGAATCATCAATCTTACACAGTTCACAGCATTCACCATAGCACATATCCTCCCCAGTGTCCATAACCCAGGCCCCCTTCCCCAACAACCCCCCCCCAGCAACCTACCCCTCCAGATCCCATCTTGTTTCATTTTTTCCCTCCCTACCCCCTCAACCCCCATCCTGCCTCTCAAGTTCCTCATATCAGAGAGATCATATGATAATTGTCTTTCTCTGATTGACTTATTTCCCTTAGCATAATACCTTCTAGTTCCATCCACATTGTTGCAAATGGCAAGATTTGGGTTGGGGGGGTTGGTGGCTGCATAGTATTCCTTTGTGTATATATATATATATACCACATCTTCTTTATCCATTCATCTGTTGACGGACATCTAGGTATTTCCATAGTTTGGCTATTGTGGACATTGCTGCTATAAACATTTGGGGGCATGTGCCCCTTTGGATCACTACATTTGTATCTTGAAGGTAAATACCCAGTAGTGAGATTGCTGGGCCATAGGATAGCTCTATTTTCAACTTTTTGAGGAGTCTCCATACTGTTTTTGAGTGGCTGCATCAGCTTGCATTCTCACCAACAGTGTAGGAAGGTTCCCCTTTCTCCACATCCTTGCCAGCATCTGCCATTTCCCGACTTGTTAGTTTTAGTCATTCTGACTGGTGTGAGGTGGTATCTCACTGTGGTTTTGATTTGTATTTCCCTGATACTGAGTGATGCGGAGCACTTTTTCATGTGTCTGTTGGCCATGTGGATGTCTTCTTTGCAAAAATGTCTGTTCATATCTTCTGCCCATTTCTTGACTGGATTATTTGTTCTTTGGGTGTTGAGTTGGTGTTGAGTTGGATAAGTTCTGTATAGAATTTGGATACTAGCCCTTTATCTGATATGTCATTTGCAAATATCTTCTCCCATTCTGTTGGTTGTCTTTTGGCTTTGTTGATTATTTCTTTTGCTGTGTAAAAGCTTTTGATCTTGATGAAGTCCCAATAGTTCATTTTTGCCCTTGCTTCCCTTGCCTTTGGCAATGTTTCTAGGAAGAAGTTGCTGCACCTGAGGTCAAAGAGGTTGCTGCCTGTGTTCTCAAGAATTTTGATGGAGTCCTATCTCACATTGAGGAATCCATTTTGAGTCTATGTTTGTGTGTGGTGTAAGGAAATGTCCAGTTTCATTCTTTTGCATGTGGCTTTTGTTGAAGCCACACACCATTTGTTGAAGAGACTGTCTTTTTCCCAACACCATTTTCCCAACACCATTTGTTGAAGAGACTGTCTTTTTTCCTTTGGACATTCTTTCCTGCTTTGTTGAAGATTAGTTGACCATAGAGTTGAGGGTCCATTTCTGGGCTCTCTCTTCTGTTCCACTGATCTATGTGTCTGTTTTGTGCCAGTACAATACTGTCTTGATGATTACAGCTTTGTAATAGAGCTTGAAGTCTGGAATTCTGATGCTGCCAACTTTGGTTTTCTTTTTCAACATTCCTATGGCTATTTGGGGTCTTTTCTGGTTCCATATAAATTTTAGGGTTATTTGTTCCATTTCTTTGAAAAAAAAAACTGATGGTATTTTGATAGGGATTGCATTAAATGTGTAGATTGCTTTAGGTAGCATAGACATTTTCACAGTATTTGTTCTTACAATCCATAAGCATGGAACATTTTTCATTTCTTTGTGTCTTCCTCAATTTCTTTCATGAGTACTTTATAGCTTTCTGAGTGCAGATTCTTTGCCTCTTTGGTTAGGTTTATTCCTAGGTATCTTATGGTTTTGGGTGCAATTGTAAATGGAATTGACTCCTTATTTTCTCTTTCTTCTGTCTTGCTGTTGGTGTATAGAAATGCAACTGATTTGTGTGCATTGATTTTATATCCCAACACTTTACTGGATTCCTACATGAGTTCTAGCAGTTTTGGAAAAGCAGTATTGGGTTTGGGAAAACCCAAAAGACTCCACTGTGAGTTTTTTTGTATATTTGTATACAAATATTTTGCATATATATATTTTTAATTTTTACCCTAAAGACCAAAGATTATAGGATAAAGTATCATACCATCTGCAAAAATGAGAGTTTAACTTCTTCTTTGCTGATTCGGATGCCTTTTATTTCTTTTTGTTGTCTGATTGCTGAGGCTAGGACTTCTAGTAGTATGTTGAATAGCAGTGGTGAGAGTGGACAGCCTTGGCATGTTTCTGACCTTAGGGGGAAAGCTCTCAGTTTTTCCCCATTGAGGTTGATATTTGCTGTGGGTTTTTCATATATGGCTTTGATGATATTGGGTATGTCCCTCTATCCTTACAGTGTGAAGAGGTTTGATCAAGAAAGGATGCTGTACTTTGTCAAGTGCTTTTTAAGCATCTGTTGCGAGTATCATATGGTTCTTCTCCTTTCTTTGATTAATGTAGTGTATGACACTGATTGATCTGCAAATGTTGAAACAACCTTGTAACTCAGGAATAATTCCTTCAAAGAACCAGCTCCTGGTTTCGTTGATTTGTTCTACTGTTCTTTTGGTTTCTATTTCATTGATTTCTGCTCTGATATTTATTATTTCTCTCTCCTGCTGGGTTTAGACTTTCTTTGCTATTCTTTCTCCAGCCCCTTTAGGTGTAAGGTTAGGTTGTGTACTTGAGACCTTTCTTGTTTATTGAGAAAGGCTTGTATTGCCATATACTTTCCTCTGAGGACTGCCTTTGCTGTGTCCCAAAGATTTTGAACAGTTGTGTTTTCATTTTTATTTATTTCCATGAATTGTTTCAATTCTTTAATTTCCTGGTTGGCCCATTTTTTCTTTAGTAGGATGCTTTTTAGCCTCCATGTATTTGAGTCTTTCCAACTTTCCTTTTGTGATTGAGTTCTAGTTTCAAAGCATTGTGGGAATGATCCCAATCTTTTGGTACTGGTTGAGACCTGATTTGTGACCCAGGATGTGATCTATTCTTGAGAATATTCCCTGTGCACTAGAGAAGAATGTGTATTCTATTGCTTTGGGATGAAATGTCCTAAATATATCTGTGATGTCTATCTGGTCCAGTGTGTCTTTTAAAGTCTTTTCTTGTTAATCTTTTGCTTAGATGATCTGTCCGTTTCAGCAGGGGGGGGTGTGTTAAATTACTCTAGTATTATTGTATTATTGTTGACGTTTCTTTGTTTCTTTTGTTATTAATTGGTTTATATAATTGGGTGCTCCCATGTAAGGGGCGTAGATATTTAAAGTTATTAGATCTTCTTGTTGGACAGACCCTTTAAGTTTGTTGGACAGACTTAAAGGGTCTGTCCAACAACTTAATGTCCTTCCTCATCTCTTATTATAGTCTTTGGCTTAAAATCTAATTTATATGATATAAGGATTGCCACCCCAGCTTTCTTTGATGTCCATTAGCAGGGTAAAGTGTTTTCCACCCCCCTCACCTTAAATCTGGAGGTGTCTTTGGGTCTAAAATGAGTTTCTTGCAGATGGCATATCGATGGCTCTTATTTTTTTAATCCATTCTGATACCCTGGGTCTTTTAATTGGGGCATATATCCCATTTACATTCAGGATAACTATTGAAAGATATGAATTTAGTGCCATTGTATTGCCTGTAAGATGATTATTACTCTATATTGTCTCTGGTCCTTTCTGGTCTGTTACTTTTAGACTCCCTCTTTGCTTAGAGGACCCCTTTCAATATTTCCTGTAGGCCTGGTATGGTGTTTGGAAATTCTTCTAATTTTTTTATGTCCCAGAAGCTTTTTATCTATCCTTCTATTTTCAGTGACAACCTAGCTGGATATAGTATTCTTGGGTGCATATTTTTCTCGCTTAGTGCTCTGAATATATATATCATGCCAGTCCTTTCTGGCCTGCCAGGTCTCTGTGGATAAGTCTGCTGCCAATCTAATATTTCTAGCATTGTATGTTACAGACTTCTTTTCCTGAGTCACTTTCTGGATCTTCTCTTTGTCACTGACTTGTAAGTTTTCCTATTAGATATCAGGGTGTGGGCCTATTTTTATTGCTTTTGAGGGGGGTTGTCTGTGCTGTCTGGATTTTGATGCTTGTTCCCTTTGCCATATTAGGGAAATTCTCTGCTATAATTTGCTACAATATAACTTCTTCCCCCCTCTCTCTTTCTTCTTCTTCTGGGATCCCAATTATTCTAATAACGTTTCGTCTTATGGCATCACTTATCTCACAAATTTCCCCTCATTGTCAGTAGTTGTTTGTCTCTCTTTTGCTCAGCTTATTTATTCTCCATCATTTGGCCTTCTAGATCACTAATTCTCTCTTTTTCCTCATTTATCCTAGCAGTAGGAGACTCCGTTTTTTTATAACACCTCATTAGTAGCTTTTTAAATTTCAACTTGGTTAGATTTTACTTCTTTTATTTCTCCAGAAAGGGATTTTATTTATTCAGAAAGGGATTCTCTAGAATCTTCCATGTTTTTTCAAGCCCAGCTAGCACCTTGATAATCATCATTCTGAACTCTAGTTCTCACATATCAGTAATGTCCATGTTGATTAGTACCCTAGCCCTTGGTACTGCCTCTTTTTTTTTTTTTTTTTTTGTGGTGAGTTTTTCTGCCTTGTCATTATATCCAGATAAGGATAGATGAATGAGAGAACAAAATACTAAAAGGGTAGCAACAACCTCAGAAAGATATACATTAACCAAATTGGAAGAGACTCGTAACTGGGGGGAGAAGGAAGGAGGAAAAAAAGAAAAAAATTAATATACCTATATCTATATCTATATCTATATAAAGACCTAAGACCACACTGTCCCTGCTCCACCCCCTACTTAGTCTCTGGAGCGACATACCTCAGTGGAGCAGACTTTTAAAAAAGTTCCAATTTTGTGGGGTGCCTGGGTGGCTCAGTGGGTTAGGCCTCTGCCTTCAGCTTGGGTCATGATCTCAGGGTCCTGGGATGGAGGACCACATCAGGCCCTCTGCTCAGCAGAGAGCCTGCTTCCCCCTCTCCCTCTGCCTATCTCTCTACCTACTTGTAATCTCTCTCTGTGTCAAATAAATGAATAAAAAAAAAAAAGAAAAAGTTCCAATTTTGTCCTCCTCTGTTCCACCACTTGCCAGGAGCTGGCTCCTCCCCACACAGTCTCTTTTCCTGTTGCTTCGGATTCACTTCGCACTTCCTACCTTCCCAGCAGTGGTCAATTTTCTGTCCCTAGAATTGCTGCTCTTCTTCTTTTGATCTCCCATTGAGTTAGTAGGTGTTCAGAATGGTTTGGTAGCTGTCTAGCTGAACTCCTGGGACCTGATGATTCTTAGGTCTTCTACTCCTCTGCCATCTTGCTCCTCCCCCATAAAGCAGATTTTATGTATGTCTCATAGTCTATATTTTAAGTCTGGTGATACCTAACATGCCTTTCAGATTTGGAAAAGATCCTTCTCAGGATTTTTATATAATATGGTAGCTAACAAGAGGAAAAATGGAAATTTCATTTTATTGTGTTGAACCACATGAAATTGTCATCTCTGTAGAAATATTGACATTTTCATGTAACTTGACCTAAATGTATGTCGATAACATTGGGCAGCTATTATTTGACTTTAGGACAGAGGGTGACATGATCAGATTTGGGTTTTGAATGGGTAAGCATAGGAATTTTAGAGGGTGTACTGGAGTATAGTGGCCTGAAGCAAGAAAGATCTAGTACAGTGGTATTGGTGAGAGATGATAATGCCTGGTTGAGTCTGCCCCCACTAGGTATGGGCTTCTTCAGGGCAAATATCATGTTTCTGGTAAATGTCTACTGAGAATGGAGTAAGTGCCCAAAAGAGAATTATTAAGTGAATAACTGAGTAGGAGTAGGAGTATAGAAGAAAGAAAAAACTTAAAAAAATTCTCCTTGTAGAATCTACTTGAATGTAGAGATAGGAATAGGGTGAAACAAAACAAGAATGCTTTTAGGTTGTCAAGGAAATGTCATGAGGAAAGAAGAATCAGTGAATAATGTCAGTGGTTGACCTTCTGCTAGTGATTTCTCTAGGCTTCTTCCATTGGCTGAAATCTCTGACAGGGAAAATTTAGGATCTTGAAATGTTATATTAAAAAGACACTTTAAAGATATTAGGGGACAAAGTTCTGAATGCTTCATTTCTAGGTGTAGTTTCTAAGTACCAAGTTCCTGGGTGTCCCTACTTGCCCTCTCACTTCTGGCTTAACTGAACTTGAAAGCTCCTTGTCTTCCAGTATTGTTTCCTATTGCCTCCTGCCTGGTAAGGCAGCCAGGTCTAATAATGTTGTCCTTTAAAATCTAGCACTGGAAATAACTAGAGAATTTAATGCAGTGTATCCCAAAGTTTGTTCCTATTCCAAAAGACATTAATAAGTGTAAAATATATATTTTTAAGTTTTTATATACAAATAAACTTAGGAAATGTTGAATTAAAATTTAAAGAAGTTTTTCTTTTCTTAAACATTGCTTCTCTCTGATTTTTGCAAAGTGCATGGTGAATCTCCAAAATGAGATGAGAATCTGAAATGTTCCCTAAACTTTATTTACCACTAAACCTTTTTTTTTTTTTTAAAGATTTTATTTATTTATTTGACAGACAGAGATCACAGGTGGGCAGAGAGGCAGGCAGAGAGAGGGGGAAGCAGGCTCCCTGCTGATCAGGGAGCCTGATGTGGGGCTCAATCCCAGGACCCTGGGATCATTACCTGAGTCGAAGAGAGAGGCTTTAACCCAGTGAGCCACCCAGGCACCCCAAACCCTTTTTCTTAATGAACGTTTCACATGTCTAGTGTTTTATGGCATATACTTAGGAAATGTTGATCTAAAATTGTTTATCTGTTATATTTATTATTCTGTTAGTTTGGGACTATTCCCTTACTGTTGGCTAAATATTTAATACTAACTTCGGGTAATTACAGCAGAAATCCACCAAAGGCTTATAATTAGGTATCTGTATAATATTTTTTAAAGATTTTATTTATTTATTTGACAGAGAGAGATCACAAGTAGGCAGAGAGGCAGGCAAAGAGAGAGAGAGAGGGAAGCAGGCTCCCTGCTGAGCAGAGAGCCTGATGCGGGACTTGATCCCAGGACCCTGAGATCATGACCTGAGCGGAAGGCAGTGGCTTAACCCACTGAGCCAATCAAGCGCCCAGGTATCTGTATAATTTTTTAAAAACCCTAAATCTAGGGGAAAAAGTTAAAAGGAATCATTTCACAATATCAATAGTAGTGATTTTAGTATAGTGGGAGTATGTAATTTTTCCCCTTTAATTCTTGCCCAAAGACTATTTAAGAATATGTATTTAATATAAATAGAAAAAAAAAAAAGAAAAGGAAGAGTTATAGAGGAGAGTGAGAGGAAGATGATGAGACTCAAAGTTTTGAAGATGTTTTTCTTACATAGGTTTCTTCCATCTCATTTTTTAATGACCGAATATATTGCAGTTCTTACCTTGATCCTTCAGATTGCATATTGCAGCTATTCGTAGGCACTGTCTGCTGGGAGAAAGGCCTGGAATTTGGAGACTTAGAAGATCTAGGCTTTAATCCTAGCTCTCCTGCTTAAGAAAAACAAAAAACAAAACTTTGGTAAGATGTACTTCTGTGCATGCCACTGTGTTCTTCCAGTTTTTCACTCTAGTTCTGTGATCTTAATAAGCCACTTAACCTGAGTTTCAGGTATCTCTTCTGTTAACTCTCAAGGGATTTTATAATACCATTCCGCTACACGTAAAATCTAGTATTTATATGAAGTAGATTTTAAAAATATATGATCTCCTTCTTTTTAAAAAATATTTTATTTATTTATTTATTTGACAGAGAGAGCAAGGGAGCACAAGCAGGTGGAGCAGCAGAGGGAGAGGGAGAAGCAGGCTCCCCACTGAGCAGGGAGCCCAATGCGGGGCTCGATCCCAGGACTCTGGGATCATGACCTGAGCTGAAGGCAGTCGCTTAACCTGCTTAGCCACCCGGGTGCCCCCATTTTCTTCTTTTTAAAAAACTCTATTTTCATTACAAAAAATACATTTTATTGTTGTAGATAAATTGCATAACACAGGGAATTCATAAACAGCACCCATGACCTTACCACCCAGCAATATCTACTTTGTTGAATCTGTTTCACATTTGCTTGCCTGTATCTTACTACACTGTAAGAAAGGTAAAAGTACGGACTCCACCTACATGTATCCTACTGTGTGTTCCAAGCACCTGGCTAGGTGAGGAGGTACTTAATAAATTTGTTGAATGGATACAATGAAAGCATGGCTTCCTTATCATCTTTCTCAGATTTCTCTTATTTGTGACTTATGCTGAATCTCTTCCATGTCTGAAGAATAGGCCTTCTCAAACTTTATACCCTTCCCTTTTTTGCAGACTTTGGCTGCTCTTTGCCACCTGGTCCCCCAACCACCTTGTGAGGCTTCTGTGATAGCTTTCCACTGCTCCAGTGCATGGTTGTGGTGTGATAGAATTTTAGATATGGATGGACCCAGAGAATCTTCTGTTCTCCTCCAGTTTCCAAGAGAGAATTCTGAGGCATCAAGAAGGAGGTAGGTCAGAGTGATAGTGGTGGTTCTTAGTGGAGAATGGACTCACTTTAAAACTCCTCTAGCCCCGGGGCACCTGGGTGGCTCAGTGGGTTAAGCCGCTGCATTCAGCTCAGGTCATGATCTCAGGGTCCTGGGATCCAGTCCCGCATTGGGCTCTCTGCTCAGCAGGGAGCCTGCTTCCTCCTGTCTTTGTCTCTGCCTGCCTCTCTGCCTACTTGTGATCTCTCTCTGTCAAATAAATAAATAAAATCTTAAAAACAAACAAACAAAACAAAACAAAACAAAACCTCCTCTAGCCCCTACACCAAAATACAACATTTAGAACTTGATTGTATGCTCTTCGGATATTCCTATCCACAAGTAGAGAATTCACCTTGAGGAGGACTTTAATGTAAGTCCCTGCTTCCATTTCTGAGGCATGTCTTTGCTTCTATAAGGACTGACTTAGGGTTTGTAGGCTTTCCTCTCCGCTGACACTACCAGGAAGAGAGCCCCCAGGAATCATCTTCACATTGGATTCTATTGATTTTGGTTTTCCTCTCTGAATTAATCTGGCCTGCTGCTTCCTTTGCTTTCCTTTCAGTTTTAATGTTTTTAAAACTATGAAATGTTATATTATATAAACTGTATCATCTATGTGTGTATCATCTATGTGTGTTCTTATAAGCACAGTCTTAATAGTAGCCAGGGAAGCCGAAGGAGCCAAATCAACACCCAAGTCACAAAGGAACTTGTGAAGCCTAATTACCTCGTGTTCTAATAACTCTTATTAGTGCTTGAAACTACTGTGTCCATTTTAATGGGCTCGATATGGTTTAGGCATAAATCAGTGGTTTTTTTGGTGCTCAGCTCTACAAAATGTTTCCTCTTAAAATTGATAATAAGTTTTCACATTCATGAGGTTTAGTATGGAAAGACAAGAGAGTCTGTCATGTCTTCATGCCTAGTTTTCTGTCATTTGTCTACTGTGAAGCCAGCAGTCAGTTTAGTGATCTTCATCACAGGATTCTCAAGGCCGAGCATGGCTGGCCACTTGAAAACACACAATGTGGACATTCTGGGTTCTGAATACATGAGGCAAAATTTCTGGGAAAATTTCAGAAACATTTATGCATTGCAAACTGCTCCAGTCATAGAACTTCCCATTTCTAAAGAGTTCTTGCCCACTTGTGTACAGCAATCATGCTTGTATGAATTTTTGTGCAATTTGTGTATTTTTTTATTTTTCAATATGGTGCATTTTCATGTAATATGTAGATCATTACTATATTCAAGGTGTCAAGATACAATCAAGTAAGCAGTATATATTGTAGCCCACACATCTTCGAACACATTATACCCTTCCCATTATTTCCTCTCAATCCTAGGGATGGCCAAAATTAATTTGCCTATGTAATGGATGCCTTAAAAACAAGTAATAATAAAGAAATGAATGGAGAAAATCTGGCGACATCTTTAAAAGGGGCTTTTTAGGCAGCAAACAGCAATTGCAACACAACAGTGGCCATGCACACATCAACCTATGCACCTGCCAACTTGCTGTCCCAGTGCACCTGTGGCCCAGGTGCCCTCCTTGCACTCTAGGTGCAGCAGCATGACGCTGGAGGCACCCAGGCCAGCGCGCCCCTTTGCTCCCCACCACCCCTGGGGTGGAGGGGGGCTCACGGAGAAACCTGCACTCTCCTTGCTGGTGCAATCCACCAGCAGAACCCAGGGCCCAGGAGCACTTCTCGGGTTGGGGTTCACCAGAGAGGCAGTTCCAAAGGCAGAAGAGGAAAAGGGGCAAAGCCCATGACCCCACTTGGATTCGCTGCTGGCTGGCCTACCAGCAGGAGAGATTCCAGTTTCTACTGCAGACCTGAGAACCGATTCCTGGCAGATTGCCGAGGGTGGGGCCAAAAGGGTGCTCTTGTCCCTGAAGCGAGCTTGTTCCTAACTCGCAAGCACAGCTCAGTTCCACAAAATTCTAACCTCACTTTCAAGACCTGCCACAGGCATCGCTTTTTATTGTTATCGTTCACTAATTTTTTGTTTCAAACCCACAGTATTATTTTCCCACTGTTGCCACTCCTAAATAAGTAAGATTTTATTATGGGCCATTGCACAATATTTGGGGGGGGGGGTCAAACTTCCCCAATCTACCTACCTACCACTCAGCTTCTTATTTATGGGGTCCTATAATCCAAGGTGCTTAAAATTTCTCAAAAACACTGCTGGCTCTTTGAGCGCATCTGGGGGCACTCCTTTTTGAGTATTGGAGTGTTTGATTTAGTGTCAAAAATGTAACAATTATTATGCAGTGTAAAGTTTTGCTTATCATTTAGCCTTTTCTCTGCAATAGTATACAGCATGAGTCACACTAAGAGCACAGCTTGGAAATTACAACCTTGTTAATTAACATATTTTCCTTATGTCTTCTGTGAGTCATGATCATGTGAAACCTGCTGAGAGTCAGAAATAAAGGACACAGCGCATACCTTTTCTAAATGGAGATTATATATATATATATATATATATATATATATATATATGAATTCTCCCTCCATCCCAGTTTCTACTGGGGGTTAGAGAGTAGTACTTTAAAAGTGTGCAACTGCTATAGAGATAGGGGCATACCAATGGAAAAGGTTGTTAATTTGATTTGGTCAGTGCTCCATCAATTCAGCCAATTAACAACAACAACAACATAATAATACTAATAATACAAAGTGTAGAAATATGATGACTGGTCCCTTTTGCTGCCAGGGAACAAGGTGTAAGTGAAGTGTGGCCAAAGATGAAAGGACACAGGCAGAAGATGGACGGCCAGTGTCCCATATTGGAAGGAAGGGCCTAGAATTCCCAGCTCTCCTCCCTTTCACTGAAAGGGAGGTGAGCTGAAGGTGTCTCAGGGCCTGCCCCATCTTTGGGGTGGGCATTGGGGAGCTCCCCTTCCAAGGTTGTGGGATTCCAAAGAACTTCCTACCAGGATTAAGTCCACCTCGCCGTTTCTTCACAGCTCAGTGCCGCTCTCTCACTTCTCCAGCTGGCCACAGAGCTCTGTCCACCCCTCCCTGGTCCACCGACAGGAGGGGTGCTAAAGCAGGAATATCTTCCCAAGCTTCCTGGAGCTAAAAGGTGTAAGTATTCCAGCTTCTCCGGTCTTGTCTCTAAACAAGTGTCTGGGCCTTTAAAATTTTTGAAGTGCACCCCCGAGCCCAGCCTTACCATGAAAATAAAGGAAAGGGGGAAGTTACTCTATTCTTATATAAAATTTACATGGAATCTGATAAAGTGCTTTGGACTTGGGGTCAGCTTCTAGTGGGAATATGAACATGAGCTCTAAACTAATGCTATTTAAATTTAGTCATATGAGCATTGAGAAGAGGCATAATGATGCAGTTGTTCAGAGCTAGGAGTCTGAAATACGCTGCTACATCTAAGCCCAAGTGTAGCCATTTTTTCATCACACATCTGAGAAAATTGGTTAACCTTTCTTTGCCTCAATTTCTTCAAATGCAAAATGACATTAGTAATAGTAATAATAATAGAAATTATACCCGGCTCATAGAGGATCAAATGAATTAATATATGTAAAATACTTAGAAGCATGCCTGACACATAGTAGGGATTCCATACATCTTAACCTGTTTATGATCCCGAAACCTTGTGTGCAATGAGGACAGAGGTCTGGGGAGGGTAAGTGGAAGGAACTTGGAATTTTGCATTCCTAGGCTGGCATGTATTCGTTGTGTGGGTATGGAAAAGTTTCAAAGCCATTTCAAGTCCAATTTTGTACATTTGTAAAATGGCAATAACAGAAGTATGTATTTCATAAGATTGTGGTGAGAAGTAAATGAAATATTGAGCATAATGAGCATAATGAGCTATCCATAACTATTCCTTCTTTTATTTCTGTGGCTCTGCTTCTTATAAGCTACATTACTTTGGGCATAATCCATTCATGGAGTGGGGGAAAGGGAGGGAAAGTAATACCTATTGTTAGAATTGTTGTGTCAAAGAATGACAGGCACTTAGAACAAGACTGGGCAGATAGTAAATGCTCAAAAACATTAGCTTACTTTATTCTATCCAGAGATGTTTAGATCCAGACGCTGGATTAGTGGACAAGACAGAAGGAAAACAGAGAAGAGGTGCCCAGTGGTGAAGAAAGGAGCACACAGACTTCATTCAGGTTCTCTGGGAAGCTCTCTCATCAGAGTCCACTCTTTACTCCGGGTCACCTCTCAGGCTTTGCCATATGTTTTAGTCCAGTTGGGCTGCTCTAACAAAAATACCATTGATTAGGTGGTTTAGACAACAAACATTTATTTCCCATAGTTGTGGACACTGGGAAGTCCAGATTTGGTGTCTGGTGGGAGCCCACTTCCTAGTTCACAAATGGCTGCCTTCTTACTGTAACTTCACATGGTGGAAGGGACCAAAGGAGCTGTCTGGGGCCTCTATTGTAAGAACACTAATCCCACTCGTGAGGGCTCCACCCTCGGGACCTAATCACCGCCCAAAGGCCCCCCCATCCAAGTACCATCACACTGGGGATTAGGCTTCAACCTATGAATTTTGGAGAGATGAAGACATTTAGTCTATAGCACACAACTAGTTCACTCTATGACATGAAGGGGAGATTAATTGGAGATGGGTCCAGTGTTTTTTCCAGCCCTTAACCAAGGGCTGTAAGCCACACAGGGCACACATAACCCAAAGAGACCGAACCATCCCTAACTGGAGGTGACATGTAGTGATCCTTGGGCCTTTTTCGGTCTTCTGGGACTCCTATGTTTCTGCTATCAGGCTTATTGATCGTTGAAATCTACCTTCTAGTCTTTGTCACTTAGCTTGAGGGTCTGACACTTGTTAAATCACACGAGCCCTTGGAAGGGTGAATACTTTCAAATTGTCTTCAGTTAACATTTATCCATTTCTTCACCAGTATTGACAGAGCACCTGTTCTGAGTAGGGTCAGGTACTAGAGTCCAGGATATGGAGATGAACAGAGCAGACCTTGCCATCCCTCTTTACCGACCTCAAATGCATATTCTAGTCATTTACTGACATTTATTGTGTAGAATGGTACTGGATTTTCCAAGAAGGCAAGATCAGCCAGATGAGAGGAGTGAAAAAATGATACCAAAAAGACCCTTCTGGACATCTCTCTAGGGCTACCTGGTTTTTCAGAACTGGCTGCTTAAATTCCAAGTGGGAGTGGGAGACACATTTTCCTTCTGCCAGTTTCCTAAAGTTTCCTTACTGTATCACAACATATATCATACACTTTTAAGAGGCAAAGCTCAGAGACTTACTCTTTTGCTTGGAGGAAAAGAAATACCCTTTTGCTTGGAGAAGGTACTGCTTGCTAAATGTTTAAGCCTAAGTATTTCCCTCCATAGGATTTTGAAAATAGTATCTAAATTGTTTATTTGACATCAAGGAATGAGATGGTGATGGAAGAGATGAGAGAGAATCTATTTTTATTACAAATTTTAAAATGTTTAAAAAATATTTAGATGTGAAATCTCCTTAGTTGCCAAATTCCTGGTTCAGTTTTCTCCTTATTTTCACTAAAATTAGAGGTTTTTCTAAACATAAAAAACAGTACTTCTTAACATACAGTCCTAGATTTTTGCCTTATTGGTCAATGTTTTAGGGTTAATACAGGACGTATTTTGGCCATAGTTGTCTGAGAAGAAAAAAAAATCAATAATTTTACTTTCAAGGAAAAAAAAATCTGTTTTTTTAAGGATGAGGAAGGGTAGAAATGAGGACTAATTCCCTAGAAAAATCTGACAAGAAGACTGCCCGTGGAATATGAATACTTGCTTCCTAAGCAGAGGCAGGCTACTGAGCATTTTAGATCCTCTGATTACACAATCTGTTATAATGTAAGCAGATATCAATTTTAAGCTCAAAATGGATTTTCCTAGTGGGCCATGTGTAAAAGCTCTTTCCAAATGAAAAATAAAAATTTGATTGTGGTTAACTGTGAACTGTTTTAGCTGAATAGAACTATGAAAGAGATTGATTCAGGTAGAGACGTTAACTGGTTTTCCTTTTTTTTTTTTTTTTGTCATCAAAAGCAAAAGAAAGTGTACGTAGGATAGTTACTTGATTAATCCAGGGGGAGGTCTCAGTTATGCTGGTGATTGTACTGGCATTAAAATGAGAATTAAAACACTTTTTCATATTAAAATTATGGTTTTACTTTAATGGAAAATAACCCTGTACTCACTGAATTTGGTTGTTTGTAGGCAAGATTTTAATTAGCACTATTGTAAGAGTCAGATTCCTGGAGGGGACCTGGCAAAGAGCTCTGGGGCCTTCAATACATTTATTCATTTACTTAACAGATTCATTCACGCCGTATCATAAGATTTATTGGAATCATCCGGATTATTTGGAACTAGCATTATTGCTAATTTCCAAAGAGAGGAGTAAAAGGCTTTGACCTAAATTCCTGGAACATTTGTGTGGCTGCTATTTTGAATTCCAGAGATACTTTTGCAAAAGGTAAAAGGGCTTTCAGAGAGACTCCCTATCCCCACCCCATCCTGCAGCTTCTATTCACTGATAGAATTTTGAAGTAACATTAAATAATTTATAATTTTCAGCCACATTTAATTAATTTTCCACCTCATTGCTGTTTACAATTGCTACTTCATATTGAATAATGACTGCATTTGTTTGTTTGCTGCATACACCGCTATGGTCAGAATAAAAGCTGCACATTTGCAAATATAAAGAAGTGTTGTTTAAGGAACCAAAAAAGGGAGATGCTTCACTTACTCTATAGACTCTTATTGCAAAATTGAGAATTTTCATAACAATATAAATAGAGGTTCTTAACCTGGAGTCTGTGAATTGTAGGTCAATTCTTAGGGTGCAGGATCTCTGAATCTACTGATATTGTAGGCAGAATTTCAAACATGTGTGCATATATACTTTTTACTAGATTTTTCTCACTTTTTTCAGAATCCCCATAGTGTTCAATATTCAAAGAACCAATTAAGAACTATGCTAAATTTTAAATAAAAAATCAATGAAGATAGAGGTAATTTTTGAAAGCTGCCATAGAATTAATTTTCTCCCAAATGATAATTTAGGGATGTTGGAGAGCAACTCTCCAAATGCATATATTTATTAAGTGCTTATTACCAGCAAAGAATCGTTTTACCGTGCACTGCCTTGGTATAGACCTATTGTAGTATTTAAGGCAGGGGCTTTGTCCTGTTGAATAATGGCAGCTATTTGTAAAATTGATGATGTGAAAAAATAGAACAAACTTGCTGTTTTACAGGGAATCAAACATTTTGGTTGTCAATGCATTGTCTTAAGCAACACTGCTTAAGTTGAACACAGCTAATAGGAGCCAGATTTGTTGTAGGTCTTTTGACTTCTCAAAGTGTGTGTGTGTGTGTGTGTGTGTGTGTGTGTGTGTGTGTGTGTGTTATGGCACTGCAACATGTTGCTTTTCTATATGTTAACAATGGCAGATATTATTCTTAACCTAATAATTCAGATTATGTTGTTTATTCCTAGGGCTATGGCTATCAGTGTACAGTTCAAAATAAAACCTCTCATGCATTAAAACTTCTAATAATTTGGATTCTTATAAGGTGATATAGGCTGTCACAATATTATTTTCTAATAATAAAAGTAGTTGTACAAGTCAGGAAATGACAGATGCTGATGAGGACGTGGAGAAAGGGGAACCCTCCTACACTGTTGGTGGGAAGGCAAGCTGGTGCAGCCACTCTGGAAAACAGCATGGAGGTTCCTCAAAAAGGTGAAAATAGAGCTACCCTATGACCCAGAAATTGCACTACTGCGTATTTACCCTAAAGATACAAATGTAGTGATCCAAAGGGGCACGTGCACCAGAATGTTTATAGCAGCAATGTCCACAATAGCCAAACTATGGAAAGAACCTAGATGTCCACCAACAGATGAATGGATAAAGAAGAGGTATGTATGTGTGTATACACACACACACACACACACACACACACACACACACACAATGGAATACTATACAGCCATCAAAAGAAATGAAATCTTGCCATTTGTGATGATGTTGATAGAACTAGAGGGTATTAGGCTTAGCAAAATAAGTCAATTGGAAAAAGACAACTATCATATGATCTCCCTGATATGATGAAGGGGAGATGCAACATGGGGGACTTTGGGAGTAGGAAAAGAATAAATGAAACAAGATGGGATTGGGAGGGAGAAATACCATAAGAGACTCTTAACCTCACAAAACAAACTGAGGGTTGCTGGGTGGAGGGGGATAGGGAGAGGGTGGTTGGGTTATGGACATTGGGGAGGGTATGTGCTATGGTGAGCTCCATGAACTGTGTAAACCTGGCTATTCACAGACCTATACCCCTGGGGCTAATAATACATTATATGCTAATAAAAAAAATAAAAAGTAGTTGTAAATCACAGTTCATTTTATATCATGTGGCATGTTTCAGGCTCATTTTTAGTCATATCAATAAAGTCAATAACTTTATCACCTAGTCCCTAACTTACCTAAGCTGACACTTTCCTATGTTTTGTATGTATGTCACATACAATTTTAGAACTTTCCACCACCCAAAATATCCCTCAAATCTATTTGTAGTTACTCCTTATTCCAAGCCCCAGGCCAAGAGAACCACTGGGTTTGCTTACTGTTTTTATAGATTTATTCTTCATGGAAGTTTCAGATGAATAGAGTGATATGCTCTAGTCTTGAGAATATGGCTAGAGGATCACCTGTGTTATAGCATACATTCATATTTCACTCCTTTTTATTGTTGATAATATTCCATGGTATGGATGTGCACATTTTATTGGTACATTCATCACTTTCTGGACATTGCATTGTTTCTAGTTTTTGACTAATATTAATATCAGTGCTGTGAACATTCATGTGCAGGTCTTTTGTGGCTATTTCTCATAGGTAAGTAGATATCTAACAATATAAATACTAGGATATATGATGAGTATATGTTTAATATTTCAAGAAACTGGGGCGCCTGGGTGGCTCAGTGGGTTAAGCCGTTGCCTTCGGCTCAGGTCATGATCTCAGGGTCCTGGGATCGAGTCCCGCATCGGGCTGTCTGCTCAGCAGGGAGCCTGCTTCCTCCTCTCTCTCTGCCTTCCTCTCTGCTTACTTGTGATCTCTGTCGATCAAATAAATAAATAAAATCTTTAAAAAAATATTTCAAGAAACTGCCCTGTATTCTAAAGTGGTTGTACATTTACATTTCTACCAACAATACATGAGGGTCCTGGTTTCTCCACATCCTTACCAGCTCTTGGCCTTGTCAGTCTTTTTAACTCTAGCAGTTCTAGTTGACATGTAGTTATAGCTCATTGTGCTTTAATTTCCACTTCCGTAATGACTGTATAGTGAACATCTTTTCAATACTTATTAGTCATATATATATTTTTTATAAAATATTTATTCAAATCTTTGCCCATTTCTTAACTGGGCTGTTTATGTTTTCATTATTGAGCTGAATAACTTATTTATATATTGTGGATACAGATTATCTGTTACATAACTTGATAATTTCTCCCACATAGTGGCTTATCCTTTAATTTTCTTAACAGAACCATTGAGCAGAAGTTGTTGATTTTGATGAAGTCCAATTTATTATGTTCATTTTGGGGAACTATGCTTTTGTTGTCTCTAATCAATCTGTACCTAACCTTGAGTATCAATGATTTCTTGTGTTTCCTCTTAGACTTCTTATAGCTTTAGGCTTTATATGTAAATCTGTGATCTATTTTGAGTTAATTTTTGCATTTAATATCACTTAAATCTTATTTAAGTCCTTCTTTTTGTTTTTTGTTTTTTGTTTTTTTTACATGTGGAAATCCAATTGTTCAGCACTAATTGTTGAAAAAAAAATCTGTGCTATCTCCACTTAATTGCTTTTGTACCTACGTTAAAAATCGGTTGCCTATAAATGTTTGAATGAATTTCTGGACAGTCTATCATGTTTTATTGATCTATTTATCTGTCTTTATGCTAGCCCCACACGGCTTTATTGTAGCTGTACAGGAATTTTTGAAATTGGGTAATGGAAGTCCTCCTATATTATTATTCTTTGTCAAATTTGCTTTGGCTATTCTATGTCCTTTGCATTTTCATACAAATTTTAGTTTCAACTTGTCAATTTCTTTCTTTTTTAAAAGCTTTTATTCATTTATTTGACAGACAGAGATCACAAGTAGGCAGAGAGGCAGGTAGAGAGAGGGGGAAGCAGGCTCCCCACTGAGCAGAGAGCCCTTGATCCCAGGACCCTGGGATCATGACCTGAGATAAAGGCAGAGGCTTAACACACTGAGCCACCCAGGCGCCCCTCAACTTGTCAATTTCTAACAAGTTTTCTGGGATTTTTGATCAGGATTGTGTGAAATCTATAAATTCATTTGGTGACGATTTGTTTCGTATTGGGTTTTCTGATTAATGAGCATAGTATATTCTACATTTATTTAGGTCTTTAATTCCTTTCATCATTGTTTTGTAGCTTTCAGTATACCAGTCTTTCACATCTTTTGTCAGATTTATCCCTAAAAATTTCATATTTTAGGTACTATTGTAAATGACATGAGTTTTAAATATTAATTTCTGATAGGATTGTGCTAAAATGTGTAAGTAATATTTTTATGTATCCTGTTGAGTCCTGTAATTTAGTTAAAATCACTTATTAGTTTTAGTAGTTTTCTGGTGATTTCATGAGATTTTTCTACATAGTTGATCATGTCTGTGAATAAAGAAATGTTAATTATTTCTTTCCAGTATGGATGCCTTTTATTTCTTTGTATTTCCTTACTTCACTGGCTAGACTTTCCAGTAAAATGTTGAATAAAAGTGGTTAGAGCTCGAAGAGGTTGCTGCCTGTGTTTTCCTCAAGGATTTTGATGGATTCCTTTTGCACATTGAGGTCCTTCATCCATTTTGAGTCTATTTTTGTGTGTGGTGGGAGGGAGACAAACCATAAGTGACTCTTAATCTCACAAAACAAACTGAGGGTTGCTGGGGGGAGGGGGTTTGGGAGAAGGGGGTGGGATTATGGACATTGGGGAGGGTATGTGCTTTGGTGAGTGCTGTGAAGTGTGTAAACCTGGTGATTCACAGACCTGTACCCCTGGGGATAAAAATATATGTTTATAAAAAATAAAAAATTAAAATAAATAAATAAATACATATCATTCATATATTAAAAAAAAAAAAGTGGTTAGAGCTGATATCCTTGTCTTGTTTTTAATCTAAGGAGAATACTTAGTCTTTCACCATTAATATGATAGTAGCTATAAGCTTTTCACTGATGTTCTTTATCAGATTAAGAGTTCCCTCCCATCTCTACTTTGCTGAGAGCTTTTGTGAGGAATGACTGAAGTTTTATCAGATACTTTTTCTGCATCTATTAAGATGATCATTGTGATTTTTCTTTTCTTTTCTATACGGTGGATTATATTGATTGATTTTGAGATGTTAATCCAATTTTGCACTCTTGGGATAAAATAGTTGGTCATAATTTATTATACTTATTAGATATTGTCAGATTCCACTTGCTAAAATTTTGATAGAAAATTTTTATTTATGTTTATGAAGGATGTTAGTCTATATTTATTTTTTATAATAATTGGTTTTGGTAGCAGGGTGTAGTATGAGTTGGGAAATAATCTCTCTCCTTTAATTTTCCTGAAATTGTTTATGTAGAATTGATATTATTTCTTCTTAATAATATTCACTGGTATGCTATATGGGCCTGGAGTTTTCATTGTGGGAGATATTACTTTAATAAAAAATAAGTAATTATTCATGCTATATTTTACTTTTGGTTGATCATTGATGGTTAGTATCATTCAAAGAATTTGTCAATTTTGTCTAAGTTGTAGATTTTATTGCCATAAAGTTGTTTATATTATTTATATATTAATGTTCACACATCATCTTTTTGTATCTATAGAGTCTATTGTTACTAATCCTTTGTTTATTAAAGCCTTTATTCTGCCTATGTTGGGCTTAACTTGATCTTCTCTTTGTATTTTCTTAAAATGGAAGCCAATGATAAATCCTTGTACCTTTTTTGAAAGAGTCTGAAGAGGACTGAAAATAAAGTCTGAAGAGGACATTATTTTGCCTTCTTGTTGCATTCTGGGCATAAGATTCTAGGTTAGCAGGACTTTTTATTGTATTTTAGTATTTCAAAGATGTTGCTGTACTTTAATTGTTTCTGATAAGAAGTTGATGTTATCTTTACATTTGTTACTCTTTTGGTAATGTGTCTATTTGATTACTTTTAAGATTTTCCTTTTATTACTGACTTTGAGCAATTTGATTATGATGTGAGCCTTGGTATAGCTTTTTTCATATTTCTTGTGCTTAAAGTTGATTGAGCTTCTTCGATATGTGGATTTATAGTTTTTAACAAATTTGGAAACATTTTAGACATTATTTTTTTCAAATACTTTTTCTTTTCCCTCTTCTTTCCTTCCATTCAGGAATTTTAATTGAAATTATTCCATACTCACTGATACTCTGAACATTTTAAAAAACTATTTGTTCTGTGTTTCATTTTTGTTAGTTTTTATTGGTGTATCGTCAAGTTCACTAATCTTTTCTTCTGCAATGTTTAATCTGTCATTAACCCTATTCAGTGTGTTAGTCATCTCATATATTATAGTTTTCTTCTCCAGAAGTTTGATTTGGGTCTTTTAAAAAAATATCATCTATGTTTCTTCTTAACTTTTTAATCTATGGAATGCAGTTATAATGACTTTTAATGTTCTTGTCTGACAGTTTTAACATCTATATCAGTTCTGGATCAGTTTTGATTGATTATTTTTCCTCATCATAGATTCTTCTCTCCTTGCTTCTTTCCATGACTAATAATTTTTTATTGGTTCTCAAGCTTTGAATTTTATCTTTTTGGTGGCTAGATATTTTTATATTCTTATAAATATTATTTAGGTTTATTCTGTGATGTAGTTAAGTTACTTATGAGCCATTTGATCCTCTCAGGCCTTCCTTTTTAGATTTATTATGCAGAACAAGACCATTTTATTCCAAGACTAGTTATTTACTAGTTACTAGTTATTTACCACTACTAAAGTAAGACTGTTTCAGTACCCTATGAATTATGAGAATTTCCCATCTGGTTGCTATAAGAAAAGACTTTTTGATCTGATGTGAGCCACATGTACTGTTCCCTTTAATCCTTTCAGGTAATTCTTTCTCTAGCCTAGAGTAATTTCCTTATGCTCATGCACTAAGTAGCACTCAACTAAATATCCTAGGGCATCTTTTGCAAATATCTGAAATTCTCTCTTTGTTTATCTCTCTGCTCTCTAAAACTCTCTCCCCATAAGTAAAACCACCTTGGTTTCCCCAGCTTAGAAAGTTGGCTGTCTCCTTTGGATTCCCCCTCTCTACCTCATGCCCTGGAATCTTTTTCAAGGCAGTAAACTAGGGCAATTATAAGGTTCACTCCATTTATCTTCTATATCTCAATGGTCACGGCATTTTGTTGCTTAAGGTCTAGTCTTTTGAAAAATATTTTTTATATTTTGCTTTTTTTTTTTAATTTATTTTTTGTCAGAGAGAGAGAGAGAGAGAGAAAGAGAGAGGACACAGGCAGGCAGAGAGGCAGGCAGAGGCAGAGGGAGAAGCAGGCTCCCTGCCGAACAAGGAGCCCGATGTGGAGCTCGATCCCAGGACCCTGAGATCATGACCTGAGCCGAAGGCAGAGGCCCAACCCACTGAGCCACCCAGGTGCCCCAATATTTTGCTTTTTTAAAAATTAAAGCGTAAGTTCCTTTCAATGTTCTTTTGTAATAAAAGTTTTCTTAGCTTCCAAGAGACCAAAAAAAAAAAAAAAAAGGCTATTTGGTCATATAGTTTGGTACTCACACATTTGCTTGCTAAAGACACAATTTTCTAAGTTAATCTCTTGAGGAGTTTTCTTGATCAATTTTCTAAACAGTGACAAAACATCTTTTCTTTAACCCCTAGTGATCCTTTTAAGAATACAACAATTTAATTGATAACCATCATTTTATCACACAGTTTTCAATTAGTCCTGGCAGTCCTTTCTTTTCTCTGCTTTTCTCCTTTGTAACTCGATTGCAGAGCTGGCTAAGAAGCTCCATTCTTCTTCTGGCAAGGATACCTCTGTGCAAAGGTTTTTGGGGATGACTAGCCTAAAGATGGTTCCTTCCAGCTGCAATTTAAAGTGTTGAGCTGAAAAGAGAGCCTAATTCATTTGATTTCTGATTTCTGTGATAGCATATCCCTCCCTAAGCAGTGGGAGAGTCAAGGTCAGCTGCAGTTAATCATCGTAGGATTTGAACTTCAAAAAAATGGAAATAGAAGATTTTCATAGAGATCCCTTATATCCTTTTGTTTCCTTTCCAAGACTTACAAGAGCATTTTTATTTTTTTCAATCTCAGGATAGAATGAAATCATTATTCAGCCTTATCCTAAGAGGGTAAGAATCTAGCTAAATATCCATTTAAAAATATTTCCTTTTCTTAAATGTACATTCCTCAATGGATTTTGTGAGGATTACTGAGCTCCTGTTTTTGTTTTTCATTTTTCCCTTTTTGTAAAATAGACTAGGCTCCTTAGAGGAAAGTAATTCAATAAAATACTTGTCTAAAGTGTGAGGTTTAGAAGACATCTATTTAAGAAGGCTAGACAAAAAGAAAAGGGAGGAAATGACTTACACATCAAGGATCCTTCATCCACTCATTTTGTGGATGAAGACTTACTGGCAAATCTATTACACCTGCAGAGAAGGCTTTGGGCTCTAGGCCATGTAGACTGGATTCAAATCCTGGTTTTTCCCTTTACTGGCTGAGCAACCTTGGCCAAGTTACATAACTTTTCTCTATCTCTATTTCCCCATCAGTAAATGAGAGTAGTGGTAGCACCTCTTTTATAGGTTTGATATGATGATAATTCAAGTTAATATTTATAAAGCACTTATAATAGTTCCTGGTATCTAGAAAGTACTATATAAATATCATATAAAATATGCATTTTAAAATATATTTACTGGGAAGTTCACTCCATGTGCGGAACTGTCATTTTATGCAAATGTTATGGAGGTTGAACTCTACTGGGAAATGTAATTCAAATATCTGTAGAAGCACTTGCATAGGAAAGTTTCTTGTCTCCTACTACAATAAACTAACAAAGCATTTTTTCATCAAAAATGTATTGAGGGCGGGGCGCCTGGGTGGCTCAGTGGGTTAAGCCGCTGCCTTCGGCTCAGGTCATGATCTCAGGGTCCTAGGATCAAGTCCTGCATCGGGCTCTCTGCTCAGCGGGGAGCCTGCTTCTCTCTCTCTCTCTGCCAGCCTTTCTACCTACCTGTGATCTCTCTCTGTCAAATTAATAAATAAAAATCTTAAAAAAAAAATGTATTGAGGGCTTCCTGGATATTAGGCACAATGCAAGGTGCTAGGAATTTAAAGATGAAAAAAGCCCAAGTTCCACTTAAGGAATATTGTAGTTAGCAGGCCAATATGTGGATCATTTAAAAACAGTGTACAGATACAGAAACAAGAATATTTCTAAGAAGTGCCAGATTAAATTTCCTAACACAGGTTGTGTGTGTATATAGAGGCATGGGTTCAGAAAGTAGGTCAAAGAAAACCTTCTGGAGTTGGTGAGAGTAAATCAATCAAGCCATTTAGGAGGGAAAGGGTCTTCCTGGCAGAGGGAGAGAAACAGCACTGTGGTTCAGGGTACAAAGTCAGTCATATGTTCAGCACTGCTGGAGCTTAGTAAGAAAGCTGCAGCTCTGCAGTTTTGGGAACATTACCCTATTTTGCTAACAGCTTTTAACAGTGGTCTCTTTAGATAGGGCAGTGTTGTCTTTAAAGAGCTAATAAGCAAGAAAGAGACAGTGGTTGCCAGGGTGGAGGCTGGGTCCTGCAGGTTGACCATATCCTGTTGGGTCATTCTAGATTCTGGAACTGTGCTCAAGCTCTGAAGTTCAAGGTACAATTATATTACATCTTTGACAGGTGAACTGAGTCTCAGGGTTGCTACATAATAGCTAGATTCATAAGAAGCTGATTTTCAGCCAGATAACATACTATAAACACACACAGAACTGAATCTTACACATGGTAAGATCTGGCCAACCTACCACATGGTCACAGTGTTTACAGTCCCTGCCGTGTTGGGCAAATCCCCTTAAGAAATCAGATTAGAGATCAGAATACTGACTGGTCAGCATCATAACGGAACAGAGATCATAGACATTCTTGGGGGACATTTCCAACAGCCTAGATTAGTGGAGGTACCCACTCTTTCTTCAATCTGTAAACATCTCTATCTCAATGACATATATTGTTCCATGAGTGTAAGAAGAAGCAGCTTTTTCTGGAGACAACTGAATAAATTTGATAATTTATTGCTTCATAACTTCATAGTTTTAGAATTGTGCAAACAATGGACTTATTTTAACATGACCTTATCTCTGACCGTTACATTACAATATCATTGACTTGGCAACAGGTTTCTCTAACACCAGCTTCAAATTATGTATGTTGTGTTGTATTAAAGAAACACTGTGGTCTTCTTGAATGGATGTGGGGAGGAGGGGTTTCTTTTGTTTCTTTACAAAAAAAGTATTAACAAAACCTCTCCCATTTTAAGTTACTGGTACCTGTTGACATCATTCATCATCTGTTGACTTTTTGTTAGATTTCAAAGGAAAACTTTTTCTTCGTCTCATCTTTCAATTCAGAGGAATTTTTTGGTAGTTGACTGCTTCCTAATTATAGTTTCTCATGTACTGCTAGAGCCAGGCAATGAGGGAACTGCTTAAACATGCATCTGTGGGTAAGTGGAGAATATTAGATGAAAGCTGAATGATAAAACCCAAAATGCAGTGAGAAGTTACTGTACTTCATTTGCTAACTTCCGAAGAAGAAGAGAAAACCTGAATGTACTATGTTTTCATTTTTTTAATATGCAATTATTTATTTTTAAGTACTCTTATATGAAGGCCCTTATTTTGGGGTAACAGCAAGGCATTTTATTATCCACTCTTTCCATTCCCTAAAGGTTTCCACAGGTTTTGGTAAATTCACATTATCCTCATGACTGTAGTTTGTGCTGACTTCAGGGGTGTACACAGATCATCAGTCTGCCTCACCAGCACTGTGTACACTGCAACTTGTGTAAACAGATAAGACACAGGTTGAGGGGGTGCCAGTCAGCTTCTTCCAAGTGGCTGGAGTCTTGCATTAGGCATGCAAGCTACTGGCAGGGTTGAAGTTCAAATATGTGCCAGTCTCACGGGTTAAAGTCTTAGAGGAGTGAAACAGCAGAACACTCATCACGTCAGGAATATAATAGTTACCAAAAACTGAATAGTCACTTGCAGATACTTTCTACAGCTTGTTTACTTTGTCTTCCTAGCGTGAGCTATAAGCAGTCACTGCCATACCCGGCAAAGCTGAATATCCCCATACCACCTGCCAAAGACGCCTGTCCAAAGACAAAATTCCAGGAGTCTCTTGGGTAAGGTCATTCATTGTTATTGCCACAATAAAGAAAGCATCTCCAGGTTTCTTCTTTTTTAAGAACTTGGGGATGTGCCCTGCTTGAATATGAAGGTTTTATGTGTTATCATTGACTCTAAGGGAACACCTCCCGATAGAGACAGGAATGAATTCTAGGAGTTCTACTTTCAAGCCGTAGAAGGATACTTCACAGTCACCCTTGAGCCATTTAGTATATTCCTCACTGATAATTCTCATGTTTCCTAGAAATCCAATGCACTGTATATAAATACTGCATTTCTCTGGAGGGGGTGCCTTTCCGTAAGGATCACTGAAAATTGTTCAAAGTCTTGGGGAGCCTCAGGATGAGAGATGAACCAATCTGACTGTGAATGCAAGTTAATGGGTCCAAAGAGGTCATTGTCTGGCTTGAAGGCTTCATTCAGCAATTGCCGCTTGCCAGCATCTAACTTAGGCTGTGACACAAGTGTTGGGTTTTTTGAGATGAGAGCTGTTTTTAGTGTCTGCTCAGAGTGCCTTACTATTTGCATAATGACAGGTCTCCTCCATTCACATCGTGTTTCTATGTAGAGCTGTCATCCTTCCTTCTGAATGTGTCAAACAGCTGTTCTACCACAAGGCTTTAGGGAGGAAGGCGCCCATTGGAGTTTTTGCCATACAAGCTCGGACATGCCTGGGCCTGGTTGACAAAATGCTTTGAGGAGTTCCTTCACCCTTGCCAGGCCTCCATGCCAACCCCCTCGTGCATTGGCCCTTGTGTGCCTTATATTTTCATTTCTTAATTCTTTCTTTCTTAGTATGTCAGTTAGGACAAATCAATTCCTTGATCTCATCAACATTTTCAAGTCAATCTCTTGCCATAAGAAATCACTGAATACTTTATATCATTTGAATTTTGTAGCACTTTAATCAATAAGTCAGCAACGGTTCCCTGAATCTGGCAGTACAGTATCTACTCTATAGGACAAATAATTATCTATAAAAAAATCATTGGGGAGACAAGATACAGTGCATGGAAAAATATCAAGTATGTTTTTTTTTTGGTTAAAAATCAATGTGTAAAAGATGTCTTACTAGAAAGTAAAATCATGCATTTTGAAAAAGATCTATAACAAGGATTTAGAGCTGTTAAGATTTAATAATTTGGGTGGGACTTGTGATGACTCTTAAGGAATGGGTAGATTAACCAGCTGGTGACACAGGAGACATTTTAGAAAAGGAAAAGTATGAGAAAAAGCAGAGATGGGAATGAGGGGTGTGTTGTTAAAGGGCGGCCTATAATAAGAAGCAGTCCTTTTGGTAGAGAGAGTGTTCCTGTTATAAAATACAGGTAAATATATTTGAATGGGTAAAAACAGCTATTATTTATAAAGTCCTTACAAAGCTAAGTGTCCCGCATAAATTATCTCATTTCATTCTTAATCAAAAACCTGTGAAGTAGGTACTGCTATTTTTATCTCCATTGTACAGGTGAGGAAGCTGAGGCATAGTTCCTAAGGTCACACAACCACTGAATAATGGAGAAGGACCGGTACAGAGAAAGATTGGCTACTAAGACTAAACTACTTCCACAAGAGAATCAGGACACATATTTCAGGGTCTTAATTATAAGAAATACAAACTCTGATTTGCTTTAAGGTGACAGAGCTCATTATAGTTCTCTGAGTGATTTGGGATGAGCTCATGAAATCAGTAGGAAGAAGGGGATGAATGTGAGGACAAGTCAACAATAGAAAGTATCACCATTTCTTATCTGTCCCTGTGTTTTTGGCTGTCCTACTGATACATGTTTTGGATATGTAAAAAGTTGAATAGCAAAGACCGCCCTCAGCCCAACACTACTCATTTTTCCCTCGAGTTCTTTCTGATATAGCTGTAGGAACTAGAGTAGGTCCCACTGGTGGGCACTTTAAGAGGTTTGGGTAATTTGGCCAGCTGAGAGGGGATTTTTTGGTAAACCAAGAAAGCAAGTGAATAATACCGCTGATATCTGGAGTGGATGTAATTTGTTCCTGAAACATGCATCAACTTACCTTAAGACTTATGTGAACTGGCTATAATTCAAGATATGCCATCATTTTTATGAACACATACCATAACCTTGAACATGTTTCTTGTCTGCTAATTATGACAATATGATCTGACATCTGACTTTTTGTTTCCTTATTCCACTTACACCTTAGTTCCTAATGAAATCTCACTACACTGATGGTCTTTTTGGATGGTTCATGTTTTTCATTTTTCTCAAAGATTCAAGTATGCTTTGACATTGGTAGCTCCATAAATCAATAAAATAAGTAGATAAATTAGTTCAAGCAACAATAAAATTTTTCTTTTGACCGCAGCAAACATAGTTTACTAACTTTCTAGTCAACACAGTTCAGAAAAACAAATTCTTGTTCAAAAAGGAAAATGACTCCTTCTGTTTAGGTGCTACAGTCTCTGAAATTTTCTGTAATAAGAACAAAAAAGTAGGCATGCTTTTGGTGTTTACATATAGCTAAACCTTAAAACTCTATGAACAGTATTATTGCCAAGAGTAATTAAGATATTCAGATTTTGACCATATGGAATATAGTTATAATAACTGCTTTAATGTTCTTTTTCTATGAATCCTATCATTTATGACATTTTCGAGGCTGTTTCTATTGATTGATTTTTTTTCTTTCAGAATGAGTTGTATTTCCTCACTTTGTGTATCTTTTTTTTTGATTGGATGACAGACATGAATTTTATGTTATTGAGTGCCGATATTTTGTCTCCTCTTAAACATTCTTGAGCTTTACTTTGGGTTGCAGTTAAATTACTTTTAAAAAGTTTTCTTTTAAGATGTTCCCTTTAAGCTTAGTTAAGTGAGATCAGAGCTGACTTTAAATGTAGGGCTGAATATTCCCCACTACTGAGGAAACTTTTCTAAATACTTTATGTAATGCCTTTACATTATGGGTCATTTTTTTGTTTGTTTGTGTGTTTGTTTTCTATTATAGCTGTTGAGATAATGAACTATTTTCATCTCTGTGTGAACTCTGGAGATTGTTATCCCTGCTTCTTTCTGGTGGCTCTCTTTCTGCTTCAGGTGGACTCTTCACACATGGGTGTCCATCAGCACCCAGCTGAAAAGTCAAGGGAAACCCTCAGTGAATCTCCAGATACCTCTTTCTCTCCTCTCTCCTCTCTCTCTCCCTCGTTCTTTCCCCCTTTCCCTCTCTGCAGGTCTTCTCTTTTTGTGCAACTTTTTCCTATCCAGTATTTTTCCCTGCAAATTCTATCCACTGTGTCTTCTCAATTTCTTACCTCTGTCTCATAGCTCAGGAAGGACCTCAGACTTCCTGCACTGTGGTCTAGACACACTCTGATGTCAGTAAGCTGGGGAAATCCTGTGGCTCATCTTGTTCCTTTCCCATCTCTCAGAGGTCACTTTTTTGTGCTATCTGTTGTTCAAGGTCTAAAAGCTGTCCCATATATTTAGACTGGTCTTTTAGTTGTCTAAGGATGGAGAGTAAATCTGTTTTACTCTCTTGGTTGTAAACCATCCTGTTTACCTGGCTTCTTTGGAAGCAGAAATCCAGTTATTCAGATTTTAGATTTGCCAAAAAATAATATGAAACTCTGAAAACTTATGGAGCTTACAGTAAATTATGAGAGATTTCATTATGCTCAAAAGTGAATCTGGAATCATTTAGATGTTTTGTAAGCCCTTTGAGCAGAGCATGGCTCTCTTCTAGGTCCTTGTTATGTCTCTGCATTGCAAAAATTGATATTCCAAAATTCTGTTGTATTACCAATCAAATCTTTGTAAGGAGGAATGGGCTAAAAGAAACAAAAAACCAAACAAAAAACTATTAACTACATTGGGACCACAACAGTGGTGATATGTATGTTTATATCATGCAAACATGTACACATTTTGTTTTGAATAGTGTTCTAACTGATAAGTGACGCTAAAATGTTTGGGTATAATAGATCTTATGATTAGCTGGATTCTTGGTTAAATTAACATTAATTTTATATATGTTGTTCTATGCCTTGCTTGTGTTGAAAGTCTTTCTAATATTTTATTTATTTACTTGATAAATAAAGAAAATTCAGGGACACCTGTGTGGCTCAGTCATTTAAGCATCCAACTCTTGATTTCAGTTCAGGTCATCATCTCAGGATCATGAGATTGAGCCCTGTGTTGGGCTCTGTGCTCAGTGGGGAGTCTGCTTGAGATTCTTTCTTTTCCTCTGTTCCTTCCAACCCTATGCACATGCTCTTTCTCTCTCGCTCTCTCTCAAATAAATAAATAAATATTTTAAGAAAAGAGGAAAATTCAGTCTAATTTAGTATTTCTCATATATCTATGATTCTAGCGGTATTTTCAGGTCACGATGTTGAACATCTATAACCAATTTGTCCTACTATTGATGTAGCCAATATAGTTTAACAGGAGCTCAACTGTCAATGCATTGATTGAATAAAAGATATCTGTTATCTAGAAAACTGAACATAAACATATTTTTAAATAAAGCCCAGCATATAGTCAAGGGAAGGTCCCAGGAGAGCCAGTAGAAAAGATCCTGGCTAGTGGGAATTTGACAACTAGGAATCCAACAGAATGTAATTGGTGTTTTGCAAGTAAAAAGAGATTTGGTAAATGAAGGAACGTTTCAGATCCTAGAAGAATGTGATCTTCTGAAGGTCTGGATATAAGTCATTTGGATAGACACATGGGAATTAGAACTTTAGTCTCTGAGGAAAATGGAGTAGGGAGGTACAGGCAAGGCCTTTTTCTTCAAGAAACTGGGGGAATGAGAGGAGGGACCCTAGATAAAAAGCAGGGAGTTAATACCCAAAATATATAAGGAACTCATACAATTCAGGGATCTCAATAGACATTTTTCCAGGAGATATACAATTGGCCAATGGATATATGAAAAGGGCTCAGCATCAAGGAAGTGCAAGTCATTACCATAATGAATGAATCAAAACCTTATACCTATCTGAATGGTTATTATAAAAAAGTCAAGAAATAAGTGATGTTGAAGATGTGGAGAAATGAGAACCCTCATGTACTGTTGGTGGGAATGTAAATTAGTGCAGCCACTATGGAAAACAGTATGGAAGTTCTTCAAGAAAATTAAAACCCATATGATCTAGTAATTTCATTTCTGGGTATTTAGCTGAAGGAAACAAAAAATCTAACTCAAAAAGATGTATGTACCCATGTTCATTGTAGGATTATTTACAATGCTAAGACATGGAAGTAACCTAAGTGTCCATCAGTGGATGAATGGATAAAGAAGAAGATACACACACACACACACACACACACACACACACACACTGGAAGATTATTCAGCCTTAAAAAATAATGAAATCTTACAATTTGCAACAACATGGGTGGGCCTGGAGGGGTGCCCCTTCCAGTCGCGAAGGCGAGAAGAATTAGGCACAAATGAGTCCGCTGCAAGAGACTGAGAGCAGGGGACAACAGTCGAAAAGACTGCTGCCCCGAGCAACTCCACAGTCTCACTTTTATTAGATAGAAACAATAGCCAACAGAAGAACCGATGAAGGTCAAACATTAGTCACATGCCTCGTGAACAAACAAGAAAGAGGGTAAAGTTTATAGTTAACCAAGCACATTCAAAGGACTCATCTAACTAACAACGGGTACTTCTGGGAGGAGAAAGGAGCGATAACGGAAAAGGGAAGCAGGCGGTATTTTGTCCACCCTGAGCTGACCAGACGTTCCTGGCTGTAGGTGGCATTCCGCCCTGGCTGGGCCGGGCGTTCCCAGCTGCCCAGCTTCACAATCGTATGTCGTCCTTCTCCCCAAAGACCTGTTGCCAGTATATGTTTTTCTTAGGGCCATATCTAAATGTGCTTGATAACTAGTAAAATCCTCCAGGGGTTATAGTTTAAGTAACACCTTGTTCCGAGGGGCAGTAGCAGAGGGGCATTGTCCTAAGGGAAATAAACCAGACTGAGAAAGACAAAAGTTGTATGCTTTAATTTATATGTGGAATCTAAAAAAAAAACCAACCCTACCCAAATTCATAGAAACAGAGCTTGTTGGTTGCCAGAGATGGGGAGTGGGGTGTGAAATGGGGGAAGGGGGTCAAAAGGTGCAGAATTCCAGTTATGATATGCATAAGTCTTGGGGATATAATGTGTAGCATAGTGACTATCATTCTATAGTCACTGTTCTACATATTCAAAAGTTGCTAAGAGAGTAAATCTTAAAAGTTCTCATCACAAGGGGAAAAAAAGCTAACTATGCTTGGTGATGGACATTAACTAATATTGTGGTGATTATTTAGCAAAATATACATACATCAGATAAAATTGATGGACACCCAAAATTAATATCACACCTGAAACTTATATGTTAGTTATATCTCAATTAAAATAAAAGAGTAAAAATGCCTAGTAATTTTAGGAAATTACTTGGGTAAAGAGTTACTTGCTATAAGGATGAGGATTTCACCCAGAACTTTGCCTAAGGCTGTGGACCTGACCTGCTTAGTTTTGAGTAGGCTCAAATCTGAACATGTAAATGACTGTAGACACTAGTGTGAGACTCTTCAGAGGCAGTGAGCCAAGCAGATTGTTATAATATTGGAGGATTTGCTGAATGTGCCATTCCAGACCTTTAAATCAGCTCAGTGCAACTCCATAAACGTGCACTGAGAGGGTATTAAGAAAGATATCAGAGGTGTATCACACTAGGCTAATCTGTCTAACCTGCTCACAAAATTCTTCTGAATTATCTCTCCTCGGTTTCCAATCTTCAAGTCTTTCAACTACATGTTCCCAGTTTCATTTCTGTTGATACTTTCCTCCTTGCCCTTGATTATTGTTCTTATTTGGGCTAGTCTTCTCAAATATGTTGGGCCTTCCTCCAGGACATGGCTTTGGAAATTCATTTCTTCTTTTCATATGGTAGATCTTATATGCCATGCCATAAAGGATCCCATGGGACTAACTGGTGTGTGTCCTTTAACCACCAGATAAGCGGTATTCGAACCCAAGTTATATACTAGAGATGACCTTTTGAGTAAATCCTTGATATGGATCTGTTCTCTTTCATGTGATTCAGTTCTCTTACATTAAACATCTTTTATGAGCCAGGGCACAGATCTACACGAATGATTAAAACTCCGTCTCCACAATTGGGAAGGTAGGAGCTTTAGGGTAAGGGACACACAGGTAGCAGATAATTGCAGTAGAGTGTGGTGTTTGCCGTAAAGAAGTCTAGGGTGTCTTTGCTAAGAAGAGGAGGATATTTAAGAAAGGAAGGAGACATTTGTCCCAGCTGGAGGGTAAGGGAAGGGTAGAAAACATAGGGGTGAGTGATCTTGTCATTTCTTTTTCTTAACAAAATGGGTGCAGATAAAGTCTCATCAGAGAAGTTTTACCATATGATCATATGAAGTACAATAAAGTATAAAATAGTTTAAGTGGGCAATTTTCATCACAATTTCATCTTGGGGTGTGGTTAGAACCTAGTTTCAGGAATTATCAACCATTTATGGCTCTGGGTATAATTTCTAGCTCTGCAATTTAGTGGCTGTATTCACTTCTCTGAGCATTGGTGTTCCCATGTGTGATTAGAGATAATAATTATTCTGCAAGTGTGTCAGTTATCAAGTTACTGTTTCTCAATTCCATATGAATCCTTTAATATATGCTCTGTGATAAAGGGATTTCTTTAAGCATTAAATTGGGTACAATGTTAAGTTTGCTTGATAGAGATATTAGAAGGACATTGAGGAGGAAGAGGTTTCTGGGGATTTCTGGTGTGGGCTGGAGAGATCAGCAGCGTGGATGTGAGGACATCTGGTGGAGCCTGCCTCAGGCACAGGCCCAGAATACCATCTTTCTGCGATTCTGAAGCTCTGGGTGATGATATCCTTTCTGCCGACCTCTGCACATGGAACCCAGAGCTCTATGCAGCCTGCATGGGGCCACCATAAGCAGAGCATCACATAGCTGGTAGTGTTCCTTCTGCAGGTCTCCTAAATCTCTAAAGCTCAGAAGGCCTCTGCCTTGGCCAGCACTTAGACTCCCATTACATCCCCTGGCCAGTTGCTGAGAGCCTTCTCTCTGCCTGCACTCTGGAAGGTGTTCTCTCTGCCTGCACTCTGCCCAGCAGCTCCAGACCTGCCCCAGCCTGGCCAAATCAGCAAATTTCTCTGCTTTCCTGTGACTAAAACACACCTACTCCAAGTTCTGACCTTCCTTTAAGTTTGTCCTTCCTTGGATACTCTTGCTCAGCCTTGGGATACTATACAGGGTTTCTTCTGACCTTACAGTTATTCTTTTATCAACTTCCCCCTATTTAAACCACTGTGCCATTTCTGTCTCCTGATTGGATCCAGACTGCTACAACAGCACATTTATCATAAGGATTACATGAAACAACTTTTGGCATATAAATGATAGCAGTTATAGCTAATCATGTTTCTTCTTCCCTCTCTCATAATGCAGACCCAAAAGGGTTTTTTTTTTTTTTTTGTAAGAATATGTGTGGGTGGGAGTATGGTGTGTGAAGGGGAGTGGGGGTGTGGGGTGTGTGTGTATGTGTGTGTGTGTGTGTGTGTGTGTGTGTATTTGAGACCTGGTATATATGTGTGAGACTTTATGTTTACAAAATGCTATCTGTCCTTTGTCCCTATTTCAGTATTATACTGTCAGTTATTACCAGAAATGTAAATTTTAGATTTGGAAGGAAGCTTTAATATCATCTAGTCCAACTGCACATAAAGAAATTGATCAACAGGAGACTAAGATTCTTGTTCAAGGTCACACAGTTAGTTCTAGGTGGAACCTGTATTATAAGAAGCCATCTATCCTGAGGACATGTCCAGGAGTTTTCTCTATAGCTGGAATAGCTCTCCAAACAAGTTTAAAATACAGAGTAATCTAGATGGCTGTATTGGTTTTCTAGGGCAGCCATAACAAATCACCACAAACTGGTGGTTTAAAACAGCAGAAACTTATTTTCTTACAGTTCTATAGACTGTAAGTTCAAAATCTGGCAGGGCTGTGCTTTCTCAGGGGGTCTAGAAGAGAACTGTTCTTTGCCTCTTCCAGATTTTGCTGGCCATCTGCATTCTTGGACTTGTGGCTGCATCACTGCTTCTGTCTTCATACTTCCTTTTCTTCCATGTGTTTGATTTCTTTCCTTTATCTCTCTTATAAAGACACTTGTCATTGAATTCAGGACCCACCTACATAATCCAAAATTATCTTCTCAAGATCCTTAATTACATTAGCAAATAAATTGCAAACTCCAAATAAGGTAATATCACAGCTTCTAGGGTTTGGGACATAGACATATCTATTTAGTGGCCACCATTCAGCCCACTACAATTTTTTTAAAAAAACAAACAAATTTAGATTCCCAAGTCACTATGATATATTACTCCATTAGCTCAGTTAATAAACCTAGATATCTTTTTTCAATCGTTATTTATTCCAAGGCATATTACTTACCAAAATGATTTGCTTAGGTCTTGTAATAACAGTCATGCTATGTGAACCTCACTTGGGAAACAGTTAGTCTTTTCACTATTATGCATTAGAGCCAAGTGTCTCATGTTACAACAGGCTGATCCTTATGCAGAATTCATGTATGAGGAGGAGTAGGCAATGACACAATGCAAAATACCCTAAATTAATATTTTCCCACACAATCAAGCAGGTGCTTTCTTCCATTCATATCTGGGGCTAGTTAAAATTTAGAGAATATACTTGAATTTCTGAGAGCTTGCATGAGATGTTAAGATATCTGGGAAGAATTGGTGTCAGTGAACACATGGACTAATCTGCTTGGTACATTCTATAGATGTTTAACCACCAAGTTCCTGCAGAGATTCAAACATAACCCATTATTTCTGTATGTGTTAAACTGACATGCTGTAGAAGATTTTCTCATATATTCCATAGTTTTCGCCCTTTTTCTTCCTATTACATCACCTCATATTAATCCTATTCAGGTAGAAATGTTTTTTAAATTAAATGAGGCTTACTTTGAGCATAATAATTGGCACCGTTTGAGCATTAAGACTATGTGCTCTGGTTTTAAAGAGGGAGAAAGATATGTTTCTCACATAGAAAAAACGATTTAAAAATATGTGTTAGATTCATGAGAATACCTCTATTATTACTAATCAATTCTGAAATGTAGACAGCTCGGAATGCCAGGGAACTACCCCTTCTCTCCACTCAAACTGGGTACTACTCCATAATATTTTGTCCTATATTGGGTTATTTTGTTCTATTTATTATTGTTACTGGTGATAAAGAAGGAGTATAATTTTTTAAAAAATTTATTGGTGGCTATCTTTTCCTTCCCATATGTTTGTGTTTATTATTTGAGGATATACCAGGGGTGATGACTTTTTCTAAGCCAATCTTAGGACTTTTAAGATACAAATTAGTGGAATTGACTGAAAACTAAATTCAGATTATTACATTTGTCAAAGCAAATGTCAAAGCACAACAAATTGTATTTTCTTTTCTTGCAATAGCTAAAAACAAAAACTAAAACTAAACCCTGCCTTCCAGAAAACAGAATTACCTACATAGAATATTCCCAATTTTTTTCTTTCTCACAGTTAGATGACACTGAATATCATCAGTTATTCCTATATGTTTTCTAACAAGAAAAACTCAGAATTCTTTCTCCATGCAAATAGATTCAAAAGACTTCAATAATGGACAAAACCATAAGTATTTGTTCTTGACACGCAAATGCCTTGGACATCTGCCCTCTTTTTGTCTAAAGGACTCTCTTGAAACACAAAGGCCTTTTGCTTTCCTTTTGCCACTGCATCCACAGCCATGAGCATGCTCGGCTTTCAGAATAGGCTTTCCTCTAGTGTCCTCCACTATGGCAAAACAAAGGTCTGGTTGGACCCCAATGAGATGAATGAAATCACCAATGCCAACTCCTCTCAGCAGATCCAGAAAATGATCAAAGATGGGGCTGATCATCTGGAAGCCTGTCCATTCCTGGAACTGCTGCCAGAAAAACACTTTGACCCACCAGAGGGCAGGCATATGGACATTGATAAGAGAAAATGTACTGCCAAGTCTTGAATTCCTGAGAAGGTAACCTGGTTGAAGAGGATGAGAATTCTGCACCAACTGCTCAGAAGATACCAAGAATCTAAGAAGATTGACTGCTGTGTATCACAGCCTGTTCTTGAAAGTAAAGGGTAACATATTCAAAAGCAAGCAGAGTCTCCTGGAACACATCCACAAACTGAAATTAGACAAGGTTCAGAAGAAGCTTCTGGTTCACTAAGCTGAGGCATGCAAATCTAAGACCGAGAAAACATGCAAACACTATGAAGAGCATCTTAAGGGCAAGAAGGAGGAAATTTTCAAGATTCTGTCCAAGGAGGAAGAGGCCAAGAAATAAAACTCCCTTTCTTTTTTCTGTTTATAGTGGCCCCAGTAATTACATTGACGAGTTACTTAATAAAACAGACTTTATCTGGAAAAAAAAGGAAAGAAATATGAAGTCCTTTTAATTCTTGTTATTTCAGATGGACAGTCTCTATCAGGATGTTCTCTAACATTTGCAGATATCTTTTTCCATAGGAATATGTTGACAGACAACAGCAATAGCAGTTAGTGAGAGATAGGAGGGCACCCGGCAGGGAGCAGCTACTTGTATTTGAGAACCTGGAAGGTTTCTTGGTCTTGCCATGTTCACAGCTCAGCAGATGAATGGCTCTCCAGAAAGATGAGAAAAGGATAGGTCATAAAATGGAGGTTCTTCACCTTAACTAAAGGATGCTGGTTAAGTTTTCCAGTACTATACCCTTGGCCCCTTGCCTTCCCCTTTTCTTTGGCCCTATCTTTTTCCTTTTCTATTCTGGCCATAATCCTTACCCTTCCACTGTACACTAGAAAACTCCAAGCATTCATTCATTCAACAGATATTAATTGGGCTTAATTATGTGCTCCATACTATGTTAGATGATGGATATAAAATAATGGGTAAACAAAATGCTAGTTCACATGGAGCTTCTGGTGTAGCAGTTAAATTAGATTCTGAACTAATAGTTATGTGTTTTACAAGGTGGAAAGGTTTTTCCTCAGAATTCTGGAAGGCTGTTCCCTATAAGGGACGATCCTCAGTAAAGTAGACCAGATTCCACAGCTACAGCTGAGTGTAGGAAGTGGGGTCCCAAGGAGAGTGGCAAAATGGAGGGGGGCGGAGCTGAAAATGGAGCACATAGACAGTAAAGGGACTGAGAGAAATTTTGTAGCTGCTTAAAGTGAGAAGTTTTAAAGATATAGACAAGTATCTAAAGTGTTTTTTTGTTGTTGTTTTGTTTGTTTGTTTGTTGTTGTTTTTGGAAAGGTCTCTGCATGACATATTATATAAATCCCTAGGCTTTTAAGGTAAAGCAAATAAAAGTAGTTGTTTTTAAAATTATTTTCTAGGTTTATATATTGGGATTTTCATTTGTGTGAGTGTTTCTGGGTGACTAAGAAAAATACAAAATGCTAGAATAACCCACAAAATGTAGGGTCGGGGGGCCTGTCCCCCCATCAACACATCATCATCTTTCTCTACCTTTATCTCTGGTAAGTAAATGGGTAAAAACTTTGTTATACAATTGAAATAAATTATCAGCTTAATATAGACTGTTTAAACTATAAGATGTATTATGAAAGTCTCATGGTATCACAAAGCAAAATCTATAATCAATACAAAATATAAAGACAAAATCAAGGCTAACACTAAACAAATAATCAGTTCATATAGAAAGACAGTAAGAGAGAGAGAAAGAAACAAAGGAACTATAAAACAATCAGAAAACAATGAACTAAATATCAATAGTAACTCTTTATCCATCAATAATTACTCTATCAATGAATCTATCAAAATCCTAGAGGAGAACATAGGCAGTAACCTCTTCGACATTGGCCACAGCAACTTCTTTCAAGACATGTCCCAAAGGCAGAGGAAACAAAAGTGAAAATGAACTTTTGGGACTTCATCAAGATCAAAAGCTTCTGCACAGCAAAGGAAACTGTCCACAAAACAAGAGGCAACCCACAGAATGGGAGAAGATACTTGCAAATGACACTCCAGACGAAGGGCTGATATCCAAGATCTATAAAGAACTCCTGAAACTCAATACCCAAAAAACAGATAATAACATAAAAAAATGGGCAGAAGACATAAACAGACACTTCTCCAAAGAAGACATGCAAGTGGCTTACAGACACATGAAAAAATATTCATCATCATAAGCCATCAGGGAGATTCAAATCAAAACCACATTGAGTATCACCTTCCACCAGCTGGAATGGCCAAAATCAACAAGACAGTAAACAAGTGTTAGAGACTATGTGGAGAAAGGGGAACACTCTTACACTGTTGATGGGAATGCAAGTTGGTGCAGCCACTTTGGAAAACAGTGTAGAGATTCCTTAATAAGTTAAAAATAGAACACTATGACCCTGAAATTTCACTACTGATATTTACCCCAAAGATACAGATGTAGTGAACAGAAGGACCACCTGTACCCCAGTGTTCATAGCAGCAATGGCCACGGTCGCCAAACTGTGGAAAGAAGCAAGATGTCCTTCAAAGGATGAATGGATAAAGGAAGATATGGTTCATATATACAATGGAGTATTTTGCCTCCATCAGAAAGGATGAATACCCAACTTTTTTATCAAGATGGATGGGACTGGAAGAAATTATGCTGAGTGAAGTAAGTCAAGCAGAGAAAGTCAATTATACAGTTTCACTTACTTGTGGAGCATAAGGAATAACACAGAGGACACTGGGAGATGGAGAGGAGAAGTGAGTTGGGGAAAATTGGAGGGAGAGACAAACCATGAGAGACTGTGGACTCTGAGAGACAAACTGAGGGTTTTGGAGCAGGAGGTGGGGGGGCTGTGAGCCTGGTGGTGGGTATTTTGGAGGGCACATATTGCATGGAGCTTTGGGTGTGGTGCATAAACAATGAATTTTGGAACACTGAAAAAAATTTTTTTTAATACATAAATAAATAAATAAATAAACAAAATTACTCTAAATTTGAATGGCTTAAATTCTGCAACTAAAAGACATAAATGGCTGAATGGATTTAAAAACTCAACTATATCTGACTACAAGAGACTCACTTAACCTTTAGAGATACAGGCTGAAAGTGAAAGGATTAAAAAAAAGGTTTCTCATGCAAATGGAAACCAAAAGAGAGAAGGAGTAGTTATGCTTATATCAGACAAATGGACTCTAAGTCAAAAGCTCTAACAAGAGACAAAGAAGGTCATTATACAACTGTAAAGGAGTCAATCCATCAAGAAGATACAACAATTTAAATAAGTATGTACCCTATATTGGAGGACCTAAGCATATTCAGCAATTATTAAGAAATCTGAAGGTAGAAATAGACAACAATGCAATCATAATAGGGGACATCAGTACCTCACTTTAAACAATGGATAGACTATCCAGATAAAAAATCAATAAGAAAACAATGGAGTTGAACTACAGTTTAGACCAAATGCACCTAATAGATATCAGAATATTCCATCCAACAGGCCCCGAAATACATATTCTTCTCAAGTGTACATGGATCATTCTCTATATAAGATATGTTAAGCCATGGAAAAAGTCTTAACAAATTCTCTCCACCTCTATTCAGCATAGTACTGGAAGGTCTAGCCAGAGCACTTAGGCAAGGAAAAAACAATGAAAGGCATCCAAATTGGAAAGGAAGAAGTAACCATCTATTTGTAAATGACATGATCTTGTATATGGAAAACACTAAAGTCTTCACTGTTACAACTATAAATAAATTCAGTAAAGTTGCAGGATACCAGATCAACATACACAAATCAGTTGTGTTTTTATACACTAACAAGAAACTATCTGAAAGAGAAATTAAGAAAGCAATCCTATCTACAGTAGCATCAAAAACAATAAAATACTTAGGAATATATTTAATCAAGAGTGTTAAAGACCTGAAAACTATCAGACATTGATGAAAGAAATTGAAGAAGACATAAGAAAATAGAAAGATAAGTCATGTTCTTAGATTGGAAGAAACAATATTGTTGAAGTATCCATACCCAAGGTGATATATAATGCAATCCCCACCAAAATTTCGATGGCATTTTCCCCAGAAATAGAAAAATCTATCCTAAAATTCGTATGCTACCACAAAAGATCCTGAATAGCCAAAGAAATCTTGAGAAAGAACAAAACTAGGGCATCACACTTCCTGATTTCAAACTATATTACAAAGCTAAAGTAGTAAGAAAAAAAAAGTATAGTGCTAGCATAAAAACAGGCACACATAAACCAGTGGAACAGAATAGAAAGCCCAGAATAAACCCATGCATACATAGTCAATTAATCTTTGACAAGGGCACCAAGAATACACAGTGGGGAAAAGATGGTCTTTTCAATAAAACTAGATATCCACATGCAAAAGATTGAAACTGGACCTCTATCTTATACCACTCACAAAAATTAACTCAAAATGGGTTAAGCATAAGACCTGAAACCATAAAACTCCTAGAAGAAAGCATAGGTGGTAAGCTCCTTGACATTGGTCTTTGCAATGATTTTTTGAATCAGGCACCAAAAGCATAAGCAACAAAGGCTAAAATGAGTGGGTCTACATCAAAGTAAAGAGCTTCTGCACAGCAAAGAAAACAAGTAATTGAAAAGACAACCTACAGAATGGGAGAAAACACTTACAAACCATATATCTGATAAAAGGTTCATGTCTGAAATGTATTAACAACTCGTAAATCTCAATAGCAAAAAAGCAAATAATACAATTACAAAATAAGCAAAGGACCTGAATGGACATTTTCCCATAGAAAACATAAAAGTAGCCAATGGGTACATGTAAAACATGCTTACCATCACTAATCATCAGGGAATTTCAAATAAAAACCACACTGAGATATCAGCTCACACCCGTTAGGATAGCTATTATCAAAAGACAAGAAATAACCAAAGTTGGTGAGGATGTAAAGGAAAGGGAACCATTGTGCATTGTTGTGGGAATGTAAAGTGGTGCAGCCACAATGGAAACCACTATGGAGTTTCCTTGAAAAACTAAAAAGAGAGCTACCATATGATCCAGCACTCCCATTCTTGGGTGTATTTCCAAAGAAAATAAAATCGTTATCTCAAAAATATATCTGCACTGCCATGATTCATTGCAGCATTATTCACAAGAGCCAATATATGGAAATGACCTAAATGTCCTTTGACAGATGAATGGATAAAGAAAGTGTGTGCAGGTGTGTGTACATACACACACACACACACACACACACACAAAGGAATATTGTTCAGCTATAAAATAGAAGAAATTCTGCCGTTTGTGAGAACACGAGTGAATCTGGATGGCATTATGCTAAGTGAAATAAACCAGACAAAGACAAATACTGTATGGTATCAACTACATGTGGCATCTTAAAAAAAAAACAACTACAACAAAAAACAAACAAAAAACAAAAAACAAAACCCCAAACTGATTTCATAGGAATAGAAAATAGAATGTTGGTTGCCAGGGGCATGGTGAGGGGAAAATGAGGAGATACAAGTCAAAGGCTATTTCTAACTTTCAACTAGAAAATAAAATCTGAGAATCTAATGTAAGCATGTGACAATAGTTAATAATATGGTATTGTATATTGGAAGTTGCTTAGAGTAAATCTTAAGTGTTCTTACAAAACACACACATACACAGTCATCTAATAATGTGAGGTGATGGATGTGTTAATCATCTTGATCTTGATAATCATTTCTCAGTGTATATGTACATCAGATCATCACATTGTATGCTAGAAATATATGAAATTCTATTTGTTAATTATTCCTCAATTGCATTAGAATAAAAAGAAAATAAAGTATATACAAAAATGTTAAAGCAGCTCATGTTTTTTGATGCAACATATTTGTATATGATTTACATAATCCAGGAGGCAAACAAATATTCATTTAAAGACTTTCATTATGTCATTAATAATAATGAGAAATAAGAGGAGCACCTGGGTGGCTCAGTTGGTTAAGCGTCTGCCGTGGGCTCAGGATATCATCTTGTGGTCCTGGAATCAAGCCCCACATCAGGCTCCCTGCTCAGCAGGGAATCTGATTCTCCTTTTCTCTCTGCCTCTGCCTCCTGCTTGTGCTTGCTCTTTCTCACAAAAATACATAAAATCTTAAAGAAAATAGTGAGAAATAAGAAACTATAAAGTTCCCAAACATAGGATATTAGTTTAATAAATTATGAAATGCATTCATTATTATTTGCTAATTATGCATAAAAATAATGTTCTGAAAAATGTTTAGGAAATAGAAATGTTTACTATAAAGGTTTAAAAAATATTTAGAACAGTGCACAGAATTTTATGTGCTATGTATTATTCTAATCTTATATTTATAAAAGTTATTGATCCTCAAAAGGGTTTTTAAAAAGTAAAAGGAAATATAAAAAAAAAATTAGTATCTGGAGCAAGTGGAATTAGGACTGTTATTTCTTTACATTTTATTTAATTTTAACATTTTAAAAATTATATACATTATTTAAACACTCAGGAAAAAATAATAAATGTTATAAACTGTTCAGATTATAATAACACTCAGAAAAATCTGTTTTGCCTTAATACAGCGTATCAGGAGCTATTAAATTTCTGTTGTTATCAATATCAATACCTCATACTTATCTTTCTTCTACTGTTTTTTTTCTTCTTTTCAATATCCTTTTAGTCCCTATTTATTTGGTGGTCTTAGTCTTGGCATTTTTAAAAAGTATGTAACTCAGTTCTTCAATCATTTTTTTTTGATAATTACAAATTACTATTTTTTCCTCTTCTTTCTTAGGTATCTTGACTTTATCACCTTTATTTTAAGCTTTTCAGTTATTCACTTGGGAGCGTGTGTCTTTCTGCTTTTTACTTTTTTCAGTGGGGGAGTGTGGAAGAGCTCTCACTTCGTATATTAACTCAGAAATCTAAGAATACAGAATATAAGCCTGGGCGATTTATTGTATACTTTATGTTAACAAGTAATTCTTTTTTATTCTAGTTTTATAACTAGAAGACATTTTGAATTCAATCCATTTATTCTTGCTTTTGTGTGTTGCATTCAAAAGTGAATAAACAAGGGGCGCCTGGGTGGCTCAGTCGGTTAAGCCGCTGCCTTCGGCTCAGGTCATGATCCCAGTGTCCTGGGATCAAGTCCCGCATCGGGCTCTCTGCTCAGCCAGAAGCCTGCTTCCCCCCCCCCCCCCCCTCTGCCTTCCTCTCTGCCTACTTGTAATTTCTGTGTCTGTCAAATAAATAAATAAAATCTTAAAAAAAAAAAGTGAATAAACAAGTTTGGAGCGGCTAAATAACTGGCCTAGAGTCTGTTGACTTTATTAACTGCTGAGATGTTTAGGACTGCAGTGTCCCTTTTCTGTAAAATGCTCCTGTTCTTCCTTCCTCTGCAACTTCCTAACCCATAAAATGGTGTTAACTTTTAGTTCCCCAGTAGAAAACTTATCATGCCCTGACATGTCTGTGCAGATGAGAGAACTGTCATTTAATATATATCATAAATGATGATAGAAAAGGCAAAATCTGGACACATATGTAATATCAGAACCAAATCCTAGAATGTAGATTATATTTAGCATCATCAACAACTGTATTGATTTTTATTATTTTAATACCAAGCAAATTATGTAAGGATTTTTACTGTGATTGTGTCAATTTGAATATGTCAAAAACGGAACTTATTTTCCTACCCATTTCCCAAAGCTGCACCACTCAGCCTGTTGAACAAGCCAGAAATCAGGTGTTCTGCCCTCTCTCTCCTCTACCTTTTTTATCTAGTCTACCCTAAGGCACTAACGGTGTTGACCTCCAATGATCTCTTGAATCCATTCACTCTTCTGCCCCATTGCCACTGCCCCCTCTCTCACCAGTCTCAGCCCTACCATCTCATAGGGGCTCCTGCATAACCTCCAGACATCCACCTTCACACCCAAGATGGTCTTTGGGAAATGCACATCCCACCATCAGACTCTCCTGCTGGCAAATTCAGTGGTTTCCTTCACTGTAAGGGTACAGGGAAAAATACTGAACACAGACTTCAAGGCCCACTCTATTTATATTTATTGTCTCACTTCGACCTTTCTCTTGCCAGTGCTCAGGACTATGCTTCCCCGAGCCTCCAAGGTTGTGCATTTGTTGTTTTCTTTGCCCAGGGTACAGTTCCCGCATCCTTTTCCTCCAAGGGACTCCTACTCGGTCTTCAGATCTTTGAATAATCTTGTCTTCTCTCCTACCATGAGAAAAAAAAAATCACTATTATATGCTGCTATAGTTCCTTCCTCCTTGCCTTCCCAGTGGCAAGCTTCACTTTTGCCATTTTCCATTTATTTGTGAGCTAATTTTATTAATGTCTTGTTTTCTATTCGACTGCAGGCTCTAGTTTTGCTCCTAGCATATAGAAGATCTCAGTAACCTTTTGTGGAATGAGTAAATCAATGAACATGTATTTAATATTCCACAAGAATTACACTGATATTAGACAGCCACATTTGCTTCTCCCAGTGCTTCTTTTTGGGGAAGGGGCTGACTTCCATATAAGCAGATATTTATCCTTTAACCTCAGGGAAATGTTGGAGAAAATCATACAACCCTGTGAGCTGTTGAATCCCAAGATATCTACTACCCAAGCTCGGTTAGATAGTGAGGGACACTTGTCAATCCTTGGCACTCTCTTGTGCAGCACACTCTTCTATTCCCACAGCTGCTCATTCACATTGTTTTCTTTAGCTTGACTACCCTCCCCCATGGACTTCATTATTCTCAGCTGTAGGTATGGAGAAAAGTGATTCTATCAGGTTTAAAAGCCCTCCCTATATGCACATTTACACTTGTTCCGAGACTAATCTGTGCACTTGTGTTCTAAATCCCAGATCCTCTCATTCCCTTCAGGGCCTCAATGGATCAGTTTTTCAGTCTTTCTTTTGTATTTTCATCTCCTCTTGTCACTCGCTTCAACCCTCCAATATACACATTTTATAAACACAAATGTTACAGGCGAAACATAATATATAAATAGATCCTAACAGAACCAGAAACTCCTTTTTGTAAAATGCCAGAAAAATTAGATACACCTTATTCTTAAAGTCTGAACATTTGCTAAGAGCTTCTATACCAGTAATACTGATAATATTTTCTCTCTCCTGAACCAGCTACTCTTCTCCTCTCTGTCTTCTTAGTCATCAAGTTTATTTACTATTTTGCAGAGAAAAATAGAAGCCACCAGAAGAAAACTTTCAGAGATTCCACACTGTTGACCTGTCAACGTTGCTTACTTCCCAGTAAAGAGCTGTCCTTGTTTCTAAGTAAGGCCAGTGCCCCTAACTTGTGCAAAAGGCCCTATCTCTGCTTTCTTCAGGGGCATACTTTTTTTGAATAATCAATTTTTTTCATTTTTTATTTATGCCCATAATCTGGGAAATATTTTTGGCAACATATCCCATCTTAAAGAAAAACAACAGTAATTCTCAACTTCACAGAACTAGCTCTCACTGAGGCCATTGCTGACCTCCGTATTGCCAAATGCAATGCTTGATTCTCAGTCATCCATATCCTTTTGAACTATGAGGAGCATTTGACAGAGTTGATCACTTCTTCCTCCTTGAAACGTTTTCTTCACTTGCTTTCCAACACACTGCTTTCTGAGTTTTTCTCTTACCTGTATTCGTAGACTCCAGTGCTGGTTCCTTCTCACACCCCGCCCCAACCTCTCAAAACTGTGGCGCCCCATGGCTCTATTCATATATTTCTTTTTCTTACCTAGTCAACCACATCTGGCACTCTGGCTGAGGATAACATCTGTTTAACAGTGACTTCTAATTTTACATCTCCAGTCTCTTCAATGATACACAATTAGTAATTATACTTGGATATCTGATAGCAATCTAAAACCGTATGTTGTCAAAGCCAAATCCTTAATTCCAACCTTCCCTTGCTGAAACCTGCTTCTCCTCTAGTACTTCTCACTTTTGCAAAAAACGATTCCGTTCTTTCAGTTGTTCAGACCAAAACCCTTAGAGCATTCCTTGCCTTCTGTTTTTTATCACAAGCCACATATGATTGATCAGTAAGTCTTTTTGGCTAAACCTTTAAAATACATTGACAATCTGACCACTCCTACCACTTTCACTACTACTTTCACATTACTACCTATCATCTGGATTATTATAATAACCTTGTAAGTGGTCTCCTGCTTTTGCCCTTCCTCTCTTCACCCAACATGCACACACACACACACACACACACATGCACACACTACACAGTCCATTGGGTCTTCACAAAGCAATGAGATGTATATTTAAAGTATTTATTAAAAATATTATGATGAAAAGATGTATATAGCACAGTATCCAGACAATAATAAAATACACACAGAATGCTTTTGATTCTTGCCAAAAACAGCAACTGCTTAGTATTTTCACACTATTAAGACAAGTTAGTTGTCAAAGTCCAGAGGAGTTATAGCGGTGATATAGATGGTGGAGTACAGTGTCTTATCATATTAGGAGTTCCCAAATTATAGGCCACAGACCAATTGTATCAGAATCACCTAAGGGTCCTAAAAACATATAGATTCCTGGGACCCACTATAGACCTGCTGAGCCAGAATCTCTAGGGTTTGGGAACTAAGAATCTGTATTTATTTTTTAAGGTCTATGAAAAAAAAAAAAAAAACCACAACAAAACCATAGCTGTATGCCATGTCCAGTGACTTTTATCCAAGCCTCTATTTGAAATACCATAGTGATAAGAAACTTGATCAGAGAGACCTTTTAAAAATATAAGTTATAAACAGCCCTCCTGTATTACAAATCTGTCCAATGGCTTTCTGTAAGGTGAAAAGCCCAAGTTCTGAGTTTAGATGCTCTCGATCCTTACTACTTCTCTGGTCTCATTTCCTTCCAGTTTTCCCCTCCTCCATTCTGTTCCAGCCACTCTGGGCTCTTGGCCGTATCTTGAACACTCTGAGCACAGTCTAAGCCAAGGGTCTCTGTACTTGGTGATTTCCTTTCCCTAGTGCACTCTTCCTCCAGACAACTCTTTGCTTCTGCCTTCATCCTACTATCTTTTCAAACGTCACTTCATCATCAGTGCCTTCCATGACCAACAGATATAAAATAGCCCCCCTCCCACTCTACCCTCAGGATATCCTGATCCCTCTTTTGCTGCTACTTTATTTTTCTTCACAGCATAGTGTTTGTCCTAAGCTCTTCTCCTCTAGACTCACTTTTCTGGGGGGAGAAAAAAAAAGGCTCACTTCTACTTGCTAAGTGATGGGTACCTTCTTATTCTTAAAACTACTTCAGGTCAAATGCTGGAATTGAGAAATCCTCTTCTGTACCACACACTCCCTTCTTTCCACTAATCACACCTTTTCATAATTCTTTGTGGAGACACCTCCTATTTCCACGTGCCATTTTCGCTCCTGATTGGACTTAGCTACTTGTCTGACCCCCACATATAAACCCCTCCCTTGCGTGCACCCCACCCTCACTGCTTATCTCCCTGATGCTGTGCTCATGAGTGTTCCAAAAAAAAAAGCCCAGCCAGAATTGTTCTCCCTGGCTCTCCCCTTGCCAGTCAGTGCCTGCCCTGAGATATGCATGACCCTTCTCACTGCCAGCCAGTTCAACTCTCTACTTCACTATAGCATCCTTGTCTTACAGTGACTACTCTCAGCCCTTCTCACTCCCCTTAAGGATTCATTTCGGCTTCAATGTTTCTGAAAAGGTCCCTTTTGCTCATGGGTAGGTAAAGATCACCAATCCCTTGCTTTCTTTCTTCTACACAAAGATAACATAACTAAACAAAAACAAAATCTCTTGATATTTTCTCCTCTCTCTTGACTCATAGCTCAGGAGAAGCCTTTTCCTATGATTTGTTATCAGATTCTTTGATGATCTTGTCTCTTTTGTTTTATTCTACCCAATTGCTTTCTTACCACACTGGTTCTTCTTCATGACCTTTGGAGGGATATTTTGAACGATTAATAAATAAACCAAACCAAAACCCCAAACCAAACAAAATTCCAATATGTTCTTTTCTGGGACGGCCAATGGGATTTTCCCCACCACAGTCTGACCGTGTATCAGATTTCCCTTCCATGCATCTCATTTCACTTCCCAGGGCTTAGAATGCATGTGAAACTCTCATGGTCATGGTCTCTCTGGCCTCTCTCTCTGCAGTTCCCCTCCTTTGTCAATTCTATACCCTTGTCTCCTTTCTGTGATAGCCTAACTTCTTAAAAGAAAAAGTTCCACCTTCTAACTAACCTCAGTTCCCACTTCTTCCCACCTCCTTCCCCTCTTCTTTAGCATTCCACAGAGCCTGCTCTCAGAAAGGTTGCTAGCGATCCCAAAGAACAAGTCATACCAAATCTGGTGATGTGTGCTCTATTCTCACCATTCACTGTAACATTTGATGACACCGTCCAGTTTTCCTCTTAAAATTTTTCTTTTCCATTGATTTTCAAAGAATGAATTACTTTTTGTGATTTCTCCTCCTATCTCTGAATTCACTCTTTTTATGTCTACTTTCTGGGTCATCTTTCTTTTTCTACCCCCTAAATATAGATTTTTCCCTCAAAGTTCTCTCCCATGTACAGTTGACCCTTGAACTACATGGGAGTTAGGGACACCATCCCCTGTGTGGTCAAAAATCCACATATAACTTTTGACTCCCCCAAAACTTAACTAGTAATAGCCTACTCTTGATAGAAGCCTTACTGATAAAATGCATGCTATATATATTACATACTGTATTCTCATAATATGGTAGCAAAAATAAAATATTATTAAGAAAATCATAAGGAAGTTAAAGTACACTTACAATACTGTTTTGAAAGAAATCCACAAATAAGAGAAACTGTGTAATTCAAACCCATGTTGTTTAAGGGTCAACTGTATTTCTCTATCTATCCACATACCTAGATCTTTACTGCCTCTTTACATTCAAAGGCATTTTCTCTAAAAAGATTGCTCTTGGTCAAATCAAGTCTGCTTTGTGATATTTAGTTCTAGATACAACTAGATATTTAGTTCTAGATACACTCCAAGGCTCTTTGCAGTAGGAGCTGAGTATTAATAACATTTATATCATCTTTCATGACTATCAGTGTACATACATATTCTTGATGCTTAGTATTGTTCAAATTGAATTAATGGATACTGAGAAAGGCAAGGTTATGGACTACTGAGTACAACCCTGTTTTGTGACTGTAGCCCAGGCCAGGGATTTCAAGGGTTTGCATTCTGAGCCAGATTCTGGAATGGGTAACAAATATGGACAAATTAGCAAAACAATCACAGACCTTGCAAAATAAATCAAAATCATGTATCCAGAAATAAGTCATATATACAACATATAGTCAGCAGTCAAATTTCACTAGGATTTTACTTGAAAAAACTGTATATCATTTTTCTAATATACAGAGTAGATCTCTATTATCACTTGATTGATCAACCAGCCAAATCACAAGGTTATTTGTGTGTGCGTGTGTATTTGTTTTGCTTTTTGTATTATTTTAGCTCTCTGACTCTCTTAGTGCTGCTCATTAATCAAGGGCTAGGAGATATAAAAGAATACTATTATATCCTAGCTACTATAACTTTATCCCAGGCATGGGCAGAGCAATTCCATTTAATCTTCATAATGTAGCATGCAAGATATTATAATTTCCACTTTATAAATGAATAAAATGGGGCTTAAAAGGTTAGGATAACTTGCCCAAGGTGAAACAACCAGAAAAGGCGAAGCTTGAACACAACTGGGGGCTATTTGACTGCAATACCATGATAGAATGTGCTAAGGTAGGAGTCAGAAACCCAGGAGCTAAATTCTTCTTTGCAGAAGTGTTCTGTTTGGTTGTAAGAGTGTTTACATATATTTCCACTTGATTTGGATACCTCTGGGGTAGGGAATCCTCCAGGCTCAGGACTCCCTCACTGTGTCAACTACTGATTCACACATTCGTGTTACTTGCCTGATACCTTTAATCATTTGAACTCTCCACTTCCATGATGAGGCATCCTCCCTGCCCTTACTGAATTTATTTCAGTGTAGGGAAGAGAAGGATCAGGATAGAAACCAAGAAAAGATGTGCAATATTACAACTGCTGAAGATGTTAGGAACTGTTTTGTTTCCCTGTAAGTGCAGGAAATGTACAATTCTGATGTAACTCACATTTATCAAGCCACATGCTCCAAACTACACTGCTTTTCAATCATCATTAGATTCATGCTTCCCAATAATTCTCTGATGCTGGGCTTTTATAATTCCCAATTTACCAGTGAGGCACCTGGGATCTGAAGAGATTGGGTCATTTCCCAAGGCCACACAGCAGGTAACCAATAGAGGTAGGGCTCCAAAACAGGCCACTGAACTCCAAATCCAAAATTCTTAAACAGTCTTCCATACTGCTTCTGATTTAACTCACTATGGTGAAAAATAGACCTGTGGAGGACTTCTAGTAGGATCTTTAAAAATAACGTGTTCTCAAAGCATAATTTACACACAAAAATATACCAGCTAAAGTATGCTTTAAAGTGAATTTTCACAAATAACCATACCCAGTTAATCAGGACCCAGATCAAGGAACCCCTGAATTCCCCACTTACCCTCACTCTCAAGTCTAAACACTATCTTGATGTTTAATAGCATAAATAAATTGCGCCTGTTTTTCTGATAAATGGACTCATACAATATACCTGCTTTTATGTTTGACTTCTCTCATTTATTATGTTTGTGAAATTCATCCACATTGTTGCGTGGACTTGTAAATCATTTCTTTTCATTGTGGTATAGTTTAAAGGAATTTTGTCACGTGCTTTGTTTTTGTATTAAATAAAGATATGTTTGATTTTTCTCTCCTGACACAGAAAAAAAAAATATGTATTCAACTAGAGATTCTCAAGATACTACCATTTAAATAGATGCAGGAAAGTAGTAAAAGGTGAAAGCAGATCATGCCAAAGATAGTACCCATACGTGTTTGTAAATTTATAGCAGTTTTGATGAGAAATGTTATGTTCTATTTTGGAAAACTATAAGTTAACACTTAATTTTAATAACCTGTTATGCATACTTATTTTGTTTAAAAGGACTGTTTATTCATGTATTTTTTTGAAAGAGGCTTTGTATTCTGAATGAGCCATATATAATAGGTTGGAAAATACCCCAAACAAAATTAATTATAAATATTTAAATATTAAAGTAAATCTTATATCCATGTTCTAAAATAAATTCTTTAAAAATAGGAATGGTAAAGGTAGAAGAGGAATGAGTGATATATTTTTAAGTTTTTCAAATTTTATAATCATTTAAATTATTTTACATTTTTCTGATTCAAAAGTTTCCTTAAATAGTCCTTAAACTAACCAGATATGAATCTGGAGGAAACAAAAGTCTTATATTTCATCAGCAATGAAACTTTTTCTTTCATTAATATGCTCTGTCCTCTAGATCTGTCTGTGACTCCAGCCTTCCACTCCTCCACAAGAAGGTCTAAGCTTAAACAAAAACAATAGGAAGAAAGAGATCTTCTGGTTGTAGACTTTTTTTTTTTAGTGACACTCAGTAAGGCACAGAAAATGCACAGGACACAAGAATTCTCATTTTTAATGTAACGTCTCCACCAATTACCCTGTTTTAATCTCTGCTGCATGTCCACGATCCTACTTGAACATCTCTCCTAGTTCTGATCCACAGCTGTTGCCTTAGTTGCTGGTTTCCAGAGAGCACCGAGGGGCCAGGCTTGCTCCTACCCTGCTTGTTCTGGGTTAGATCCTTTGTCATGAGCCCAGTGTCCTCTTCTTGACCCTGGTACTTTCAACATGATGTTGGACCTCCCAGCTCTTTCGGCCCTCTTCTTATCCACAGGCTAAAGGCAGGCACCGGTTGACAGACTGGGAATTTAGTTTCCTTCAGAGATGACACAGGAAGTTTATTCTTCCTGTTTGTCACACTAGAGCAGCCATTCTCAACCCTAGCTTGTGATTCTAATCACATAGGATGTTTTTTTTTAAAACGTTGTGAAGCCCAATGCCAGGTATTCTCTCTCAGTTAATTGATATGGGAGGTAGTCTGGATATTGGGATTTCTGAAATGTATGCAGATGTCAAAGACAAACAAGTAAGGTCCAGTTGAAGAGTTCAGTGTGAACAGAACTCAACTTGGATTTGTATAAAGGTGACTGAGCATTTTAAAGATCAAATGAATGAGTAGAGGGGGGTGAGTGGGGTTTTAATAAAGTCAAGGAAGTAAAAATTATATAAAGTGGGAAGCATTGGTTGGTCTACGTGAAATCTATCTGGCTTTGATAACTGGTTTTTATGGAACATAGGCTCCTACCCTCCAGAGAGGCCTGGAGATAGGGGCCCTGTCTTTAGCTATGGACTACAATAAAGTTAATTCGCTTGGCAGCCTTAAGTTTTCTCAGATAGGCACTTTATTTTATTTATTATTTATTTTTGTTAATCTTATTTTATTATTATGTTCAATTAGCCAACATATAGTACATCATTAGTTTTTTTTTTTTTAAGGTTTTATTTATTGATTTGAGAGAGAGAGAGACAGTGAGAGAGAGCATGAGCGAGGAGAAAGTCAGAGGGAGAAGCAGACTCCCCATAGAGCCGGGAGCCCGATGCGGGACTCCATCCCGGGACTCCAGGATCATGACCTGAGCCGAAGGCAATGGTCCAACCAACTGAGCCACCCAGGCGCCCACATCATTAGTTTTTGATGTAGGGTTCAATGATTCATTAGTTGCATATAACACCTAGTGCTCATCAAAACACATGCCCTCCTTAGTACCCGGTTACCTCATCTACCCCAACCTCCTCCCTTCTGTAACCCTTAGTTTTTGGTTCCCTGAGTCCAGAGTCTCTCGTGGTTTCTGTTCCTGTCTGAGTTCTTCCCATTCAGTTTTCCTTCCCTTCCCCTCCCCTGTGGTCCTCCATATTATTCCTTATGTTTCACATCTGAATGAAACCATATGAAAATTGTCTTTCTCTGCTTGACTTGTTTCACTTAGCATAATTCCCTCCAGTTCCATCCATGTCAGTGTAAATGGTGGGTATTCATCCTTTCTGATGGCTGAATAATACTCCATTGTATATATGAACCACATCTTCTTTATCCATTCATCTGTTGAAGGGCATCTCAGCTCCTTTCTCAGTTTGGCCATTATGGACATTGCTGCTATGAACACTGTGGTGCAGTTGCTTCTTCTTTTCATTACCTTTGTATCTTTGGGGTAAATACCTACCAGTGTAGTTGCTGGGTGGTAGGGTAACTCTATTTTTAACATCCTGAGGAACCCCCATACTGTTTTCCAGAGTGGCTGTACCATCGGGCAAGCACTTTAAAGGGAGCTTAGGTCATCCTAGGTGTGGCCTGAAGCTGTTAGAAACATGTTAATGGTTTAGTTCAAGTCTTTGTAGGCCAAGTTTGAGGTTTTTAGAGAAGAGGATTCAAAGGAGCCTGGCTAGAGTTTGGTTGAGAGAATCTTTGTCACAGCCAAGTTTGAGAAACACTGATAAAGAATTGTCACACTTGCCCCTTCCTTTGCCCTGAAGTCCAGGCTATTCTAAATATGAGATGGATTGAACATGCCATGACAAAGCCTTTGGGGAGGTTTTAAACTATTTTTTTCCTTGTTTTCTTTTTCCTCTTCTTGTCTATAAATTTTTTTTGCCCAACTCTGATAAAGAATACACTTGTCTTGTCACCTAGCTTTCTAATCTTGTTACCTGCCTATTTGGACTTCCCTCCCACTGCCTTGTTCCGCTGTAGGATTTCACTTCACTCTTTAGACTTGGACCCTCCCAGGCAGCACCCATTTCCTGCCCCCCTGTAGACCAAACCTTGATCCCACACTTGTGGCGCTTCTGTGAGCACTGGCCTCCAGCCACTGAACTTTCTATACTATGGCATAATGAGGTGGGGAGGTTTTACAGTTCACTGTAGAACAGTGAATGTGGAGCATCTAACGAGGGCTTCTCAGGACTATTGTGATTACCATCTGGTTACCTTTCCTTCTAAGGTAGCACCTTACATTGACAGAGTTATTAACATAAGATCAATTTATTAATTCATTAATAAATGTTCATTGAATGTCTTGTGAGTATATGCTTAGTTTTATAAAATAATCAGAAGTTGATAGTATTACATTTTCACCTAGAAGCAAAGAAGTCCATCATGAAAAAAACATCTTTTCTGAGTCAATTGGCATGCTTCCAAATAAAAAAAAATACAGCAGAAGTCGTCATCAATATCCTTGATACTATCAAAACATATTCTGGAATCTGGACTGCTTAGGGAGGGTAAAGGTTAATAGTCATAAAAAAGGAACATAACCTTTTTTGTTATTGAGTGTAGATCACTTGACAGATGTTTCTGCCCTTAAAAATATAGTTGAGTGTGATATGCCAGCACATTTAAAAAAATGGTAATAGAATATATGACACATGTACACATATATGAGAGAGGGAGAAAACAGGTAATGTAGAAACACAGAATCTCACAGAAAGTAACTCAAGTGAGGAGCGAGGTATTTAGAAAAGTCTTATTGTGGGATGCCCTAGTGGCTCAGTTGGTTAAGCATTTGCCTTTGGCTCAGGTCATGATCTGGGGTCCTGGGATCAAGCCCTCTTTGTCAGGCTTCCTGCTCAGTGGGATGTCTCCTTCTCCTTCTCCTTCGGTTTCTTCCCCTCCTTGTGCTCTCTCACTCTCCCTCTCAAATAAATCAATAAAATCTTGAAAAAAAGAAAGTCTTACTGAAGAGGCGCCATTTAAACTACGGAGTTTATATTCTTGAAGAATGAGAATTTTAACAGGTGTGAAAGTGTGACACGGACTGTCCAGACTTGGAACACCGAGTTTGGGGGCATAGAACAGTAGAAAGGCTGATGGTAGAATTTCAGTGTGCTAAAATATGAACGTGAGTGGTTTGAGAGAAATGTGTACTCAATGCATAATGCAGAGTAGGCGTCCCATAAAAGGCTGTCCAATGAATTGAACTGACTGGTAGGAAAGATTCCTGAAGGAATTCACTAGGTGGCGCTCTTTCTTCTTTGGCAGTACCTTTATAGTAAGTGGTAGAATATTTGGAATTATTGCTGAATTTTTGTGTTTCCTCCAGATATATTGTGTAAATAGATATAACCTAAGGCAGAATGGCCTTCTTGTCTCTGTGGATGGCTCAGGGAATTCTAGGAATGAGGATTTCCAAGTAACAGATAAATACTAACAATGATTGAGATTTTTTATGTGAGTGTATTATAGTCTGGAATTCTTTTTGCCTTGATAAATTTTTGTCTCTATTCATGAATAGAATTCCATTAAGTGAATTCCATTTAAATAGTTTATTTAAAGCTTTCTATTCATGGGGAATGCTTGTAAAAATAATTTTGTGTATCTTGAATTTGTTTGAAACTCGTCTACTGAATCTGCTAGAATTAAGATTTATATCACTTTCCATTTTGGAAATAGGAATATGAATCTCAAAGCCATACAGTTAAAAAAAATAATAGAAAAGGATTTTTAAAATACTTGGCTAATCACTTTTAGTCACAATCAACTTTATGTGTTCTGGAAATAGCTGAGTTATATAAAAACCATAAATAAAATTATAGATATACTGGGTCACATATTAATTTTGAAATATACATCTTCTCAAATAAACTCATCAGGCATTATTTTTGCCATTGATTTTGACATCTTTAGGGAAAGATTGGCAGGTATTTTAATAGCACATGCAGTGAAGTGACAATTTAAATCCAAAATTCTCCAGAATAATTACACCTCTAATTATCCCTATTAGTATTACGGAGCACATTCTGTTGTTGCTTCTTAACGAACAAGAAACATTGTCCTTATGTGCCCTTTTCAGTTTCTTCACCTACGTAGATTTTAAATTTCTATTCAAGAAAAATATTTTTTAAATTAGTTATAATAGAGATTCACATTTCAGCAAGATTGTGTTTTATGGAATTCTGGTAAGAAAGTGGCAACAAAACTTCAGATGATTCACGGACAAATTCTCCAATATTCTCCTCATTGAGGACTAAACAGTTGGGGCCAGGGGAACAGAGATAAAAAACAAAATAAGCAAGTAAACCAAACTTTAAGAACAAGTCTGTGAGTAGTGTTTCTATGCATTCGATCCAGGATTATGCGTAAGATTATGGTAAATTCATTACATGTAGTTGAGTGGAATAAGCATTGGTGAAAGGAGAAGAAACTAACAAAGTATACAAAGTTTTCCCCTTATCTCTTTATTGTTTACACCTAGAGCAAATGTTAAAGATTGATCGCTGACTTGTCTGGAAATACCCTTGGGATGGTGTACTGACAGCTATTCTGAAAAGTAGCTTCTCTTCATATTTTGGATAATACAGCTGACTTCCTTACTTCTGATTTGTAGCCTTTTACCGATTACCTTTTATCTCAAGATCACTGAGAGAGGCATGCTAAGCTGTGCCCAGGACATCTCTTCTTGAGGCTTGCAATGCTGAGTCTGATTTCCTAGTGAATTCTTCTTTGAGGCTCAGATTGAATATTGACTTCTTTTGAAATGTTCTAAAACTCAGCTCTGTCCTCCCCTTTCTGCTCCCATTCCACTAAAGCAGACCACTTGCTATACAGGCGAACACTAAAACTCACCAACTTCAAGCTTTCCTTCCTCCTAGGTGTGCACGAAAATGTTTCCGTACTTCTTACAGTTTAGGGGGACCATTTTGATTTGCTGGACAATTGTATATCGTTGGAAGGGTAAATGCTACTTCCACTGTTTGCTTCATAAAAAAGTTCTCACCTGCGACATTTCATTCTCTTACCCTCTGTCGCTCAAGGCCATTTATTGAAGCTGGTGGGGCTAGGACATGGGAGTAGCCTGCGTCCATGTGTCACTGGCCTCATTTGAGCCAGAAACCTCATATTCTCCCCCAAACCTTTTATCCAATCAATTTTTAGTACTCTTCATTCTATCTCCTTAATCTGTCTGTACATTGAATTTCTCCCTTTTTGACAGCTACCACCCTGTCTACACTATCAGTCTCTCTCCCTAGACCTCTACCCTGGTACCCCAGCATTCAAAGTAGTCTTGATCCATCCTGAGTCAGGGTGATGAAATTCCAAAAATGCAAATCTGATCTATTTAAAACTCTTCAGTGATTTCCCTCTGCCTTAAGGGGAAAGCTCAACACTTTGCTGCTTTTATCAGGCCTCCCCTGGCTTATGCCTGCATACCTCTCCAGTCTATCCCTCTTCCTACTCTCAGTATAGGCTGAGATAATAAACTTTTCTTAGCTCTTGCTATGTGCCAACTCTCTTTAGCCTCTAGGCCTCCCCACATGTCAATTCCTTTGCCTCAGATCTGGCAAAATCCTTGTCATTCTTCAGATAAAAGCTTAAAGATCATTTCTTCAGGGATGCCTTGCTTGGTCTGCTAGACTATATCTCTCCCCAATGTGTTCTTTTTGTTAAGTTTCTATCTTTAGTAGCTATACTCTCCACTATTATATTCCAGAGCTTTGCATAGTGCCTAGCACAAAGGCGAAAAATAAAGATTAATTAAGTGAATTATCTTCCTAATCAGACAGTCACAGATACATTACTTTCATGTATCTTTTTTCCACTATATTTTGAAGTCTTAGAAATCACAGGCCAGGATTTCCATTGCTTGTGTAGTGCCTGGTACAAGGTTGGTGTCTAAAAGCACCGGATGAATGAATGAATGAATTAGCAAGAAGGGTGCCTATGCTTAGTCCTTCTACTAAAAGCTAGCATGTGATAGTTAAATGTGATGAGGGTCACGATGGTAGAGGCTCAGAGAATCTTGATAGCTGTAATCTCTGTGGGGGCACGAGTGCATGTCTTCTCTAGAGCTTTAAGCATCACATAGATAAAACGGGAACATAAACCGCATATGTATAAGTCTTCCTGGGCTAGGTTTATTTCTGCTTCTTTGAAAAAAGATATTGATAAGGAAACTGGGAGTGAAGAGAAAACCTGAAGTGGCTGGGTAAGAGAGATTTTAGTGGAGAGCTGAGACTGAGGTGAGGGGAGAGAAGGTTTAGGATAGATATGAGAAAAAAGACAAGCTCAGGAAGAATTTGGGTGGAAGAGGGAATTTTAAGAAGGCGTGGATTACAAATTCAGGTTCACTGAGGAACACAGATAATAGTTTTAATAAATATTTAATTATTCTCATTGTTAGATCATCTCTTTAAACATAACTCCGCCTGGGTGGCTCAGTGGGTTGGGCCGCTGCCTTCGGCTTGGGTTATGATCTCGGGGTTCTGGAATCGAGTCCCACATCGGGCACTCTGCTCGGTGGAGAGCCTGCTTCCTCCTCTCTCTCTCTCTGCCTGCCTCTCTGCCTACTTGTGATCTCTCTCTGTCAAATAAATAAATAAAAAATCTTAAAATAAATAAATAAACATAACTCCATACTGACATGAGGCCACATAGAACCAAGAGATTTATTTAGGAAGGAAAAAGAAGTGCTTTTTATAGATATATTCACATAGCTATCTCATTTGATCTGCCTTGAAATCTCTTGAGTAGTTTGGATAAATATTATTATAAACATTTTGCTAATAAACTGATTCTTTGAGGAGTTAGTTAGAGGCCTAACCAAATTCACAGCTAGTAGGTGAAAAGATGGGACATCATCCAGGTCCTCCAGCATTAGTCCCACACACCACATGCTCCCTGAAACCTTCCACACAACCACTGAAAAAAAGCAGACAGAATATTTTATTCATTATTTTATAATTAGGCTTTTAAGAACAAAGAGTGGATAACACCAAAGAAATCATTAAAGAATAATCTTAAAAAGTTTTTACAGAACTCAATAGATAATTGTCTTTAAATACTTTCAATGTCAAGTTTCTGTGCTTATTTGCCAACAGAGGAACCTGTATTTACTTAAGTATGCTTCCTACAATAGGCTACAGCATTAACTGCCTAGTTTTTTAATTAATTAATTAATTTATTTATTTATTAATTCAGCAAACATGTATAAGCATCTCTTGATTCCAGCCAGGAGCCTGAACGGTAAATAAGGCACAGTCCCTGTTCTCAAGGAATTCACTCACAGTGGGCAAGAAGATGCAGTAATAGAAAATTAAAACACAATGAAATTAAATGCACTGATAGCAAATAGACACAGTATTATGGGAGCACCAAAATAATAAATAAAATAATTTGTAAGGAGGTAGGATTAAGAAGGACTTTTTAGGAGGGGGAGACAAAGCACGAGAGACTGTGGACTTTGAGAAACAAACTGAGGGTTTTGGAGAGGAGGAGGTTGGGGGGGGATGGGTGAGCTGGGTGGTGGGTATTAAGGAGGGGACATATTGCATGGAGCACTGAGTGTGGTGTATAAACAGTGAATCTTGGAACACTGAAAAATAAAATAAAATTTTTAAAAAGAAGGGCTTTTTAGAACTTGACTTGAACTGAGTCTTAAAGTTTGAGGAAGCATTTCAAATAGTGGAGCCAACATCACTATGGACTGTAAATGGAGAGGCAGGACACTGTGTATGTGTTTGTGTGTGTTTGTTATTTGACTGTAACCAAGTACGTGTCTTGCTGAAACATAATTACTTGGTAAGGAGTGGAAACAAATATGACCAAAAATGAAGGGTCAAAGTTCCGATTGGGTAGTAAAAGTACACAATGAGGAACTCATTCAAGAGAATGCCAACCTTCTATCTGTACTCAGATAGGTGACCCTGGATAATGGGTGAAAGATGGATTGAAGAGCAGAAAACCAGAGGTATTTTATTTCATTATCCTTAAGCCAATTTATTCTAGGAAGCAAAGACCAATGAAATTCATATATTCATGAATGAAACAACAGCAAAGAAAATGAATAACAATAGCAAACTATAAGAATAGGACATAATTCAATTTTCTTATAAAATTATAAAGTTTTATTTACATAAATAGGGTCTGAAGACTTTAAGACTTTAGATTCTTTTTTTTTTTTTAAGATTTTATTTATTTATTTGACAGAGAGAGAGACAGTGAGAGAGAGAACACAAGCAGGGGGAGTGGGAGGCTTCCCACTGAGCAGGGAGCGCCATGCGGGGCTCGCTGCGGGGCTTGATCCCAGGGTCCTGGGATCATGACCTGAGCCTAAGGGAGACACTTAACGACTGAGTCATTCAGGTGCCCCAAGCTTTAGATTCTTGACATACATTTCAACTTCCCCAGATAAGGGTGTGGAAGCCATCAAATGATGGGGAAAAAATTCAATATAAAATCTCTATGAAGAGAAATGAACTGCCCAATACAGAAAAATGATTTTTTTAAAAAAAGGTATTTTTGAAAATAAACAGCAAAGAAGAATTCACCAGAACGATGCTGAGAGCACATGATACAAGGCAGTGAGTGATCAATTTTGACAGATGGGGCACACTAAGTTGACATAGCATCCAAATATTTGGACCACAGGATCAAAGGCTCTTATTTGACCAGATTTCTGTTTATGAGAGCGAGCCCTGGTATCCCCAAACAATAGAGTAAGAATTCAACCAATTACATTTACAACCAGAGGATCGAAGCAGTTAATATCATGGGCAAGGTTCTAATTTTCTTATATTTTTCATACATAAAATGACAAATATAGATATACCTTGGATTTAAAATCGTACAAGGAAATTGTACTACTATATTTGGGATGTCAGATTGTTTTCTATTGATCAGTGTTTCCGGGATTCAGAGAAGTAAGGGAGAGAGATCAATCTCAGCTTCATGGGCTAAGACTGAGTTTCTGCAGATGGTTTTAAGTATTTTTCTGAATGATAATAGTTATTCTATTATAAAAAGTGATATTCTTAAAGATAGTCCAAAAAAAGAAAATTTGGTGAATTCTTTCTCCAGCTTGTACCCCAAGGATAATTTAGCTCTGCATTGCCTGTCAGGCTCCCATAAATGCTAGAATCTTGGGACATAACTGTTTCCAGGGAGTTCTTCCTTAGCTTGTTCCATGGTTAGAGTCAGAGGACTCAAACAAGAACTTTTCTTTCAAGATGCTGCTGAAAGGAAAAAGCAGATAGAAGATTTCAAAGGAGAGAAATATATTCATTCAAGACTGCTTTAAAAATTCCGAGATATCCAGCCATTCCGACTTTTAACTGTTCTTAAAGTTTGTAGGAATCCAAATCACTTGAAGAGCTTTATGAATAAATATCCCTGGGCTCCACCCAAAACCTAGAGTCAGCAATTAAGGGGTGTCTCAAAATTCATTTCTGCTTTGTGAAGTTGCAGTGAGCAAACTTCTTTTCCATGGGCTAACTATGGAACAGAGCAATCAAGTGAGTTTTTAAAACTGATGGCTACTCTCTCCTGCTTTTTCCCCATGAACACATATCTATTTCTTCAGTTTTGTTGATGAAATAATCCAGGGAAAGGAGAAACCAGTATCAGTTGGTGTAGTCAAAGGTTTTATTAATTATGGCAGTTCTAGTTAGTTTAATTCAAGAATTGAATTTCAAAAGATAAAAAAAAATAGGGTAATATTTGGATCTTTGCAATGATTATTATCTGAGACCTGCTCTTTGTAGAAATCTAGATCTAAAGTGGGAGGAGAGGTCATTGAGTCTGTAGCTCTGGATTTGAACTACAATGAAGCAGAAGATTTTTATAGTAAATACAAATTGAAATTATTGGCACAGACAGTTGGGAGTTAGGAGAGAGAAATGCCCAAGATTATTAAGTTTTTGTTTGTTTGTTTGTTTTGTTTGATTTGGTTTAGTTACCACTGCCCTCTGTGGTGGAGAGAATCCTTCAGGAGCTCCCGAATACAGCTAACTTTTGGAACGCCATGAAGTAACCCAGTTTTCTAATGATAGTTGAGTTTCTTTATTTAGGAAAGCTCAAGGATTGTCTTACAGTTTCTTTATTCTTTTGGGTTTTGGATTCCACATATGTGAAAATTGATTCATTTATTAGTTTCTTTCAAAAAATTTTCTTTATATCTACTTAGCACAGAAAATGAGATGAGTTGGTTACATAGTTATTCTTTGCTAGGATTGATGTCTTTGTTATTTTAGAGCTCCTCCCCCAAATAATGAGTAAATACAAATCAAAAGTAAAACTTACAAGGATTCACAGAATTAGGAAATCTGGACTGCCTTTACTTACTTTTATGAGATGTATACACTTGAACATAAAATGAATTTTATACAAAATTTTTGTTCTTCTCAGTGTATGTTCTTTAACCAACACTATATTTGCATGATATTTGTAAGATAGAAGAAATTGATTAACTGCTTTAAAAAAAGGGAAATGATATAATATATTTCCAGAACACTCTGTCATGGCCTGTGGGTTGTAGAACATCAAGTTTGCTTTTACAATGGAAACTTCATTTCCTGTATCAAAAAAAAAAAAAAAAATTAGACCACAGTACAATGATTCCAGGGAAAGGCTTATCAAAAAATAGATGTTTTCCTAAGTGACTTTTAGTGATCTTGTAAGAAAATATAAAGTAAGAAATAAACACTTTTTAAAATCACAAATGCATTTTTAAAATTTTCATATGTTTTACTAATAATGTATTCCAGTGTATGCAGGAGGTTAACAATCATGTACTTGTACTTCTTCATATACTTACACAGAGGGTAAATAAGGAAATGAGTTGGTTGAACAAATAGATAACATCCATCTACATTAAATATGTGGTACCTGTGATAATTCCACTGAATGATTTCCACTTTCCTTATCCCTTAAATAAAGTACGAGATCATTTCACCTTAGTATATTCTGGAGTACTTTGGTTCACCCAGTTGCCTCCCCTGGTATCCATTTGTCACTCATTTGACTCACCTCATCATATAATCAGTGACTGTCATGCACACATCTCCTTGGGGATTAAAGTTTGCAGTAGTTTGAGCCTCCCGATATTTCAGACACCAGGATAGCAGCATTAACAGCATGGAGGCAAGATAATTGTGGGAAAACATGGAGAGAAATAGGGAGAAATGTCTATGTTGAAAGAATAGATGAGTTTAGGGAACTTAGTCAAAGGGACAGCAACCGAAGGAGTAAGAAGATGCATGGAGTGACCAGTGCTAATGAAGCCCTTAACCATATTTGATATAACAATATCAACCTGTCCACAGCAACACCCTCACTTTGGCACTTGGTATTTCTTTACTGCACCCAGGAATTGCCTGCAGGCACATCCCTTTTCTGGAACAAGTAGTCAGGTAAAGGGTTCCTCAGGTTAAATTGTCATCAGACTTGTCTTACCAAATTTCATCCTCCTTTGGCTTTCATGGTTCCCAAACAGCTTTCAAAATGAGAGTACTGTCAGGCTGGGCTCTACGAACTAAGGTACACATACTTCCCGAGTTTTCAAGGTTTCAGGGGAAAATCGAGCATGGCATCAATGGAAGCTAAACATTAATTAAATTACAGATTTATTAATTTATAGAATAAATGTTGATACATAATATTGTATAATAAAAATACTTATGGGATATGGGATAAAATGCATAAATTTTAAGACAGAACAGAAAACTTTAAAAAATTTTAGAAAATAAAATTTAAATTGAGATGTTTAAAGTCTAAAACTAAAGAAAGAACTGGAAGAAGAATAATAAATGTAAAACAAAATACACCATAAAGTAAAACTTAAATAAGAGAACAATAAGACTTAAATAAGAAGGCAAAAAGAATATTAAAAAAATATTAAAAGCAAGCAAATGGTATTAGTCCTTATCAGAAATTGTTTGTTTTGCTATTATTTAACATTTCTTTTTTCACTGATAGTATATCTATATTGTTAAAGGCAGTTTTGTATCTTTATGTTTTTCTGTGTATGATACTTTTGTTTTCAGATTACATTTTACCCATTTTCTCAATATCTAATTTAAGAATTATACTTTTATCTCTCCCTTTTCATTGATTAATTTTGTATTTTCACATTATCTTGTTTATTTAATTTCATTTTTGAAATGTTGCTGGTGTGTAGAGGAACAAATGACTGTATCTAGCTGTGTTGCTAAATTTACTTATTAATTATAATAGTTTGAAGATTCTTTTGAATTTTCTATGTCAATAAAATTGCCTCCAATTTTATACGGTTTCCCCCTCCAAAAGGTTCCCCCTCCAAAATTCTTGGGGTTTACATTTTTTTTTCCAAACCTTAGTGGACTGACCATTACCTCAGATGCAATTTTGGAAAAAATGGCAAGTGCAAACATACTCTGTATGATGGCAATTCTTTGACATTGTTTTTGAAATTTGTTCTATGGTTCAAACATACAGTCAGATTGGGAGTCAATATATTATGCATATTTGAGAAAAATGCAAATATTGAAGGAAGTGGTCTGAATATCCAAAGACAAATTTCCCAAGTTTGTAGTTCAAGTTTTCTGTGTCTTTACACTTTTATATTTGCTTGGTTTATCAGTTACCAAAAGAGACATACTGAATCTTCCAACTATAATTTTGTCTATTTTTTCTCTTTTAGAATTTTGTCATTTCTCCCTTATTTATATTGAGACTAGATTGTAATATGCATACAGACTTATAATTATCATATCTTCCTTATAGATTGAATATTTTACCACCATGAAATATACTTCTTTATATTTATTAAAGATTCTTGGCTTAAAGCTTACTTTGGCTGAAAGTAATATAGATGTGCTAGTTTTCTTTTGCTTGGGGTTTGTATTTTTTCCTTCAAAATATGATTACCATTATGCTCATTAAAAAAAATTTAGGTTGGCACATTTTGTATTTTATTTAGGATACTTAGCTCCTTAATTTAAATGTAATCAGTTATATTTGAGTTCAAATTTACTATCTTACTATTTGTTTTCCACCACCACTTCTATTTCTGTTTCCTTCCTTTTCTTCCTGTTCTCATTCTTCTCTTTCTACTCCATCTTCTTTGAGTCAAGTATTTTGTGTTATTCATTTTTTCCATTTAATTAGTTGTTGGTTATACATTCTTCTATATTCTTTTAATAGTTACTCAGAGACTATTAAAATTATCAGAGTATAATAAAATTGGTATTTTATTGCTTTCTACACAATGCAAAAATCTTACATCATTCTAACTCTTTTAACTGTCTTCCAGCTTTTAGGCTGTTTGTCCTATATCTTCATTCTAAATATAGTTTAAATCACACAGATCTAATAACATTGCTATACAGACAACATGTTGATTTAGACTTACCCACACCTTTAACATTTCTATTGCTTTTAGCTCCCTTCTACATTGAACCAAGCTTTCACTCAGGTACATTTTTCTTTTGCATAAAGGGTTGGCTTTTGTCTTTACTTTAGAGGAGTTCTACTATAGACAGATTTTCTTATTTATTTTTCAGGGTTTTTTTTTTATTTTTTGAGGGTTTTTTTGTTTTTTTGTTTTTTGTGGGTTTTTTTTTTTTTTTTTTTTTTTGCAGCACATAGAATTTTAAGCAGTTATTTTCTTTAATCCTTTTGAGGATAGAATTCTATTTTCTTCTGGCTGATATCCTGTCTGTTGAAAAGATAGCTTTCAGTATCATTGTTGCTCATTTGAAAATAATAGCCATTTCTCTTTGGCTGCCTTAAAGATTTCTTGTCTTTGATTTTCAGAAGTTCAATTATGGTGCACATGTTGTAATTAATCAATCTATCCATCCATCCTATCCATCTTCCATCCATCCATCCTAGAATATGTAGAGATTCTTGACTCTGCAGTTTGATGTATTTCATCATTTTGATTTTTTTTTTCATTTTTTTTTTTTAAAGATTTTATTTATTTATTTGACAGAGAGAGATCACAAGTAGATGGAGAGGCAGGCAGAGAGAGAGAGAGGGAAGCAGGCTCCCTGCTGAGCAGAGAGCCCGATGCGGGACTCGATCCCAGGACTCTGAGATCATGACCTGAGCCGAAGGCAGCGGCTTAACCCACTGAGCCACCCAGGCGCCCCTTTTTTTTTCATTTTGAAAAATTTTTTGATCACTGTATCTTTATACATTGCTCCTGCCATTATTCTCTGTCTAGTCTCCTTCTGGGACTTCAGTTGTTCACTTACTAAAACTATGTGTCTCACAGGTGTCTCATGCTGTTTTCTTATTTGTTTCATATTTTTTACTTTGCTTTAATCTGGATGCTTTCTATTGACCTACCTAATGATTTGTCATTCTTCTCTTTTGCTGTATGTAATCTGCCATTAAATCTATTTGTTTCTAAAAAATCAGCGATTGCATCTGGTTAATTTGAAATATGTTTATATATTTGATGGATTTTGTAATAGATGCCAGTATCAGGGAGAAATTCTCCATCTTTTCATCTATTTTTCCGAGCATTTTAATTATACTTAAAGACCTTCTCTGATAACTTCAGTATCTTGATCACCTGTGCATCTATTTTTATTGCCTTTCTTTTATCTTGGCTGTTATCATTTTGTCTTGTCTCTTGGCATTCCTAAAAGCATTTGATTGAAGGTTGAATAATATGGATGAAAAACATGAGGGCTTTGGCTGCTGGGGAGGATTTACTTTACTATCTCATAGGCAGTTGGAATGCAGGAATGGAATGTTGGACTGCAAGTGAGGCAGTTTTGTGAGATCTACTTGAATTTCTTCTTACTCCTATAATACTATCGGGAGTCTCACCTGGAAATTTTGGCTGTTTATCAGGAGGAGACTCCCCTCTTCCCTTGTGGGCCCTGAACTCCAATTTTTGTTTCTCTAGTTTTATGATTTTTGCAAGAGCTCTGCTCATCTTCCCAGATTCCTATGCATGACTCCCTTCATGTGTGTTGTTTCTCTGTGGAATAATTTCTCTTCAAGTCCTGCCTGCTTCGATAGCCCTGAACTCCAAGTTTTGACTCCTCAGCCTTGGGAAACTGCCAATAGCTCCTCTTAGGTTCCGACGTTGGAAGTCTCTTTCAACTTTCCTGTTTTCAACTTAAAAAAAAAAAAAATCACCAAATGTCTCAAGTGGAAAAGTGCTACAGAACATAATGTTTACCTCAATGTGTTGTTTCTCTCCTCCCTGGAACTCTAGTTTGTCAGGTTCTATCTCCTTTGGTATCTCACTGATGCCTTCCAATAAATGTTTTTGTGTTTTTGTCTAACTTTTCTAATTGTTCTGGGTGGGTGTTTTGGTCATCCCCAGATATTCAACCAAATTGGAATTGGAAATCTTTATTACATATTTCTATATTTAGTTTTAAAATTTCCGGGATGCCTGGGTGGCTCAGTTGGTTAAGCAGCTACCTTCGGCTCAGGTCATGATCCCAGCGTCCTGGGATCGAGTCCCACATCGGGCTCCTTGCTCCGCGGGGAGCCTTCTTCTCCCTCTGACTCTGCCTTCCACTCTGTCTGCCTGTGCTCGCTCTCGCTCGCTCTCTCTCTGAAAAAAAAAAAAAAAAAAAAAAAAAAAAAAAAATCTTTAAAATTTCCATTTGGTTCTTCTTTTCTTTTCTTTTTTTTAAGTTTAATGAAATACTTCTTTATTATATGAGATATTGGTTCTTTTTCTTAAGAAATCTTTATTCTCATTTTAATTAATTAATTAATTTTTTAAAAAGATTTTATTTATTTCTTTGACAGAGCGAGATCACAAATAGGCAGAGAGGCAGGCAGAAAGAGAGAGAGAGGAGGAAGCAAGCTCCCTGCCAAGCAGAGAGCCCAATGTGGGACTCAATCCCAGAACCCTGAGATCATGACCTGAGCCGAAGGCAGAGGTTTAACCCACTGAGCCACCCAGGCGCCCTAATTAATTAATTTTTTAAAGATTTTATTTATTTGAGAGAAGCATAGAAAGAGAGAGAGAGAACACAAACGGGGCTGGGGGCGGGGAAGAGGCAGAGGGAGAAGCAGAACACTGCTGAGCAGGGAGCCCAATGTGGGGCTCAATCCCAAGACCCTGGGATCATGACCTGAACCCAAGGCAGACATTCAACCGACTAAGCCACCCAGGCACCCCCATTTGGTTCTTCTTTGTATCTTCTATTTCTTAGCTGAAAGTTTCTGTTTCTTTTTCATTTTTTTCTGAGAGTGATTGTAATTATCCATAGAAGCTTTTTTTAACAATAGCTGCTTTAAAATCCTGGTCAAATAATTCCAGTGTCTATGCCATCTTAGTATTGTGTCTGTTGGATGTGTCCTCTCATTCAGCTTGAGATTTTCCTAGTTCTTGGTGTAAGAAGTTATCTTTTATTATATTTAGATTATGTTGATCAATCATGCCAGGCTAGACTCTGCACGTGAAACACAGTCTCTGCAGTCATGTACCCTCCACGAGGGGGAGCCGTGTCATTACCGCTGGGTTATGGTGGTCCTCTCATCTCTGCTCACACAGCCCTGATGTCCGCTACCAAAATGACAGGATAAGGAAGGCACAATTTTTTCTGGGGTGTGTCTGGTGTTGTCCAAAAGGTTATGCCCTACATGGCCACTCCCTTCCAGGTCCTTTGGCTAAAGAGGCCGGCCAAGCGTTTTATTTTGTTGTATTTGTTTGCTCATGTTTTCTTTTTTTTTTTTTTTCCTTAAAGATTTTATTTATCTATTTGACAGAGATTACAAGTAGGCAGAGAGGCAGGTAGAGAGAGAGGAGGAAGCAGGCTCCCCATGGAGCAGAGAGCCCGATGCGGGGCTCGATCCCAGGACCCTGGGATCATGACCTGAGCTGAAGGCAGAGGCTTTTTTTTTTTTTTTTTTAAAGAATTTATGTATTTATTTGACAGAGAGAAATCACAAGTAGATGGAGAGGCAGGCAGAGAGAGAGAGAGAGAGAGAGGGAAGCAGGCTCCCTGCTGAGCAGAAAGCCCGATGCAGGACTTGATCCCAGGACCCTGAGATCATGACCTGAGCCGAAGGCAGCGGCTTAACCCACTGAGCCACCCAGGTGCCCTGAAGGCAGAGGCTTTAAACCACTGGTTTGCTCATGGTTTTTGCCTGTACTTGCTGTTCATTCCAACCTGCAAAATTCTCTAGTGCCCAGGATGGGATACAGAAGAGACAGAAAAAAAACCCCAAGATTTGCCAGGTCATTCCTTGAATCCCTAGCTCCCTATAAACGCTCCCTTCTTTTTTTAAACCTTTTAGAAACTTCTGATCTTTATTTCATGTATTTCGTCCAGGGTTTTTAGTTGTAAGAGTCAGAGAGGAATAGGGTGAAATGTCTACTCCATCTTACCTAGAACTGGAAATCCTCATTATCTTTTAAAATTTATCTTCCATTTAAACATTATTTTACAACCTTTTCGTTTTCTAGCTTCATGCGGTATGAAGTTCTTACAGCAATCACACTCCTGAGCAGAAGGAGCAACCAGGACAAGGTATGACACAAATGACAGATTCTGGCATCTCAGCTCATGCCCAGACAATTGTACTCTGGTGATCAGAGTTCATTTGTTTTATAAAATAAAGTTCACTGTCCTTCTTTTTCTGAATATAAAATAAATCTCTGTTCACTAGGGTAAATTTTTAAAATTCCTGTTGTTTCATTTAAAACTGCTTTAAAATTGCTCCAGATCCCAACTTGCAGGCATACAAAATTATTTTTTGTTTTGGTATATTTCATTACATTATTTCTTAAATTATTAAATAATTTTCTTTTCATTGTAATATGTAATGTCTCAATAGCTTTCTCATTCAAAATAGACAACCACAACACATTTCTAGACTTCACATCATTCTTTAGCTACCACCTATCTCTTACTTTACCTGCAAGACAGTTTGTCAAAACACTTTAGTCTCCTCCACTTCATCATGTGACACTTCACAAGCTGTGGCTGCCTGCTGCTCTCCATACAACCCTGACTCTGACCTCCACAGGGTCACTGATGACCTCTATGTTTCTAGAGGCAAAAGGCACTTTCTGGACCTTTACCTTGCTTGACCTCTGACCAGCAGTTGATTACTATTTGACATTTCCTCCTTCTCTTCCTTTTATTTGAAACAAAAGCAACATTTCTATTTTTTCCCAGATGACTTTAAAAATTTTTTTTCTATAATTAAAAAAAATTTTTTTATAAACATATAATGTATTATTAGTCCCAGGGGTACAGGTCTGTGAATCACACAGACCTGTTACACACTTCACAGCACTCACCATAACACATACCCTCCCCAATGTCCATAACCCTACCACCCTCTTCCTATCCCCCTCCCCCCCGCAACCCTCAGTTTGTTTTGTGAGATTAAGAGTCTCTTATGGTTTGTCTCCCTCCTGATCCCATCTTGTTTCCTTTATTCTTTTCCTACCTCCCAAGCCCCCCATGTTGCATCTCCACTTCCTCATATCAGAGAGATCATATGATAGTTGTCTTTTTCTGATTTATTTTGCTAAGCCTAATACCCTCTAGTTCCATCCACATCATCACAAATGGCAAGATTTCATTTCTTTTGATGGCTGCATAGTATTCCATTGTATAAATATATACCACCTCTTCTTTATCTGTTCATCTGTTGATGGACATCTAGGTTCTTTCCATAGTTTGGCTATTGTGGACATTGCTGCTATAAACATTCGGGTGCACGTGCCCCTTCGGATCACTACTTTTGTATCTTTAGGGTAAATACCCAGTAGTGCAATTGTTGGGTCATAAGGCAGCTCTATTTTCACCTTTTTGAGGAAACTCCATGCTGTTTTTCAGAGTGGTTGCACCAGCTTGCATTCCCACCAACATTGTAGGAGGGTTCCCCTTTCTCCGCATCCTCGCCAGCATCTGTCATTTCCTGACTTGTTAATTTTAGCCATTCTGACTGGTGTGGGGTGGTATCTCATTGTGGTTTTGATTTGTATTTCCCTGATGCCGAGTGATGTGGAGCACTTTTTCATGTGTCTGTTGGCCATCTGGATGTCTTCTTTGCAGAAATATATGGTCATGTCCTCTGCCTATTTCTTGATTGAATTATTTATGTTTTGGGGGTTGAGTTTGATATGTTCTTTATAGATTTTGGATACTAGCCCTTTATCTGATATGTCATTTGTAAATATCTTCTCCCATTCTGTCAGTTGTCTTTTGGTTTTGTTAACTGTTTCCTTTGCTGTACAAAAGTTTTTGATCTTGATGAAATCCCAATAGTTCATTTTTGCCCTTGCTTCCTTTGCCTTTGGCAATGTTCCTAGCTGCTGCCACTGAGGTCAAAGAGGTTGCTGCCTGTGTTTTCCTCAATGATTTTGATGGATTCCTTCTTTTTTTTTTTTTTTAAGATTTTATATATTTATTTATTTATTTGAGAGCGATAGAGAGAGAGAATGAACATTGGGGGTGGAGCAGAGGGAGAGGGAGAAGTAGACTCCCTGCTAAGCAGGGAGCCCAATGGAGGCCTCAATGCTAGGACCCTGGGATTATGACCTGAGCTGAAGGCAGATGCTTAACCAACTAAACCACCCATATGTCCCCCCAGATGACTTTTTTTATCTTTCTTTTTCTCTTCTTACTATATCAGAAACACAAAATCATAGAAAACCTTCAAATCATACTTAAGGAAACCTGAAATTTGTTTTTCTTATCAATTTTCAGTGTAGTTCTCCAGAGCAGGGCACGGTTAGATTACTGCTTATAATTTCACCAAGTAAAAGCTTTATATTTGACATGATAATATTTTCATACACTTAAAAATACATTTATAATTCATAGTAATCTTTTTATTGCCCTTTAACAAGCCCTCTTCAAACAATGCTAACCCATGTCTTAAGAGAGTAAAAGAAAAAAGAGAATTAAAAAATCATTCCCCAGTTTTCTGAGTTTCAAATAGACTCATGTTAAAACTTATGTTAGAACACCTGGGTTACTCTGCCTTCACCTCTGGTCATGATCCTGGGGTCCCGTGCTCATGCCCCACATTGGGCTCTCTGCTCAGCAGGGAGTCTGCTTTTCCCTCTCCCTCTGACCCTTCCCCCTACTCATGCTCTCACTTGAGCATGCTCTCTCTCTCTCTGTCAAATGAATAAATAAAAAGCCTTTAAAAAAAAAAAGCTTACATTAGAGAAATAGTTTCAAAAAGAAAGATTTTGAGTTTTGAATTCATGCTTTTTGAGTTATATACTTTTTCAGTGTTTGCTGTTTCACCCAAATGGTGTGCCATCTATATAATTCTGCAATTCAGAAACCCAGACGTCACCTGAGCACCTCATCCCCATATTCCACTCACTAGAGTCCTGTCAATCGTATTTTTTAAACATTGCTAGGTTATGCTAGTTTTGTCTTCACTTCCATCACCCTAGTCTAAACTACTAGCATCTCCCCTCTGGACTTCTTACTATTATAGATAGTATTCTCATATATCTTCACCCCAAACATATCACACCCATCTATGTGGCTCATCTCAAAATGCCTTCCACATGTGCAGCTAGAATATCCTTGTATAGTGCAAATATTATCTTATCGTCTCCTTTCAAACTCTTCAGAAGTTTTTGATTGCTTTAATGGAGGGGGAGAAAAGCACAAATCATGATTTACAAAGCCCCACATGTTATGCCTCCATTTTAAGCCTCCAGCTTCCTTCTTCATTCCCAACTCCTCAGGTGTAGCTTTAAGCCAGGCTGGCTTCTCAGTTCACTCCCTTCTAGTATGATCAGTACCCATTCACACTGACAAAATCTACTTCCTGTGCTTTCGTCAAATGTTTATTCTTACATAATTTATCTTCTCTGATTTTTTATTATATATTCTGATGATTTTTTAATTTTTTAATTTCCCAAATCCTCTTATTGCTTTGTTACTTTCTTAAATGATTTCCTGTAATTTGTAAATGTAAAATCATATTGTTCTTAAATAATAATAATTGTGTTTCCTACTTTACAATATTGATTCTGCTTGCTTTTTCCCCTCTTGTTAAATTTCATTGGTTAATACTCCTCACAATACTCTGTCGTAGTGGAGAGAGCAGGCATTTATTCTGATTTTCTAAGGGTTGTGTCATCAGCCATCATTCTCACTTTTGATTTTTATCTCTCTTCCAGAAGTCACCCCAATTCCTAGTAGCTTTTTTATTCCATGCTATTTTCACTTCATATGTGGATCTCTTTTCTTTGATGTAAGAAAAGATAACATTTAAATATTATGTATTTTTACTTAAAATTCTATAAAACTCCTTTAATAGTTGAATATATTCAATATGGATAATGACAGTAATCAACAGTTGATTGCTGTTTATTCAAATGCTTTCTTTATATTAAAATCTCTCTGTAATAAGCACTTTTCTACTTCAAAGTCATTGTGTGCATTTTAGATGATTTCTTCTTAGGATAAATTCTTAGAAATTAAGTTCTGTATCAAATATATGACACTTTCAAAAAGGCTACTGACAAGAACGCCCAAAATGATAAATATAGCCAATTGCTTCCTGGAAATTTTCTACTAACTAATAATTCCATTAAAATGGGCTTAATTTTCAAGTTTTCCTGCAGTAAACGAGGCAAATAGTCCTAGGCTGCTAGGTCAATCTGGCTGCTTATACGCAGTGACAGTTTTGCACGTCCTCCCCTGCCCCTCTTCACCATTCATCCTGGTGCAGACAGCTCAGGCATGATGGGGATACCAGGCTTGACTTAGGAAAGCTGTAGACACAGAAGAGCTAGCTGACTCCCAGTACAGTAATAACAATATCGGTGTTACTATTTCTATTCCTATTTGCTTTTGGCACAAATGACAGCCAGTTCTGGAAAAGCTGAGCCTGTTTTCCACTGCCAACATGTTTTACTAATGATCACTGCAAAAATGCCAGCCGTAGCTATAGAGGGGAAGATTTTTCCGATTCTCTTGCCTTTGGGGACAGAAAGGGGAAAAAAGTACTAAATGAATGTGAATTGGAAGCTAGTTACTTAGACATTCTTCCTTCTCTGGGTTTATACCTTCTCCCAAATTTTCTGTGCTGTACTGCTCACGATAAAATTTCCCTATTTGCTCTCTACCCAGGTTTTTCTGCTTAAACTGTGGATTACATCCTCATTACATTCAGAAATGGCGTGGGCTGTATCATTATATTCATATGAAAATAGGAGAGAAGTGCCAGCTTCCCTTCTCCTAAACCATTCTGCTTGCTTGCATTCTTTGATATTTCTCAAAGGTTTGCCGGGAGAATTGGTGCCTCAGACAGTCTGCATTTCATGTTCTCTATTCTCTGGAAGTGGCTCTGATCGGGACCACACTTAGGGAGCACAAATGCTGTTGGAATTAATATCCAGATCCAAGCTCAGCCAGTGACAAGGCAACGGCCTCTCTCGGAGCATTCTGTGAATGGAAGTGAGGAGGTTAATTGCACTCCGCAATCCCTAAGGCCACCTGGCCACGGTGTTCACATCTATTTCTGCCGTGGCCCTGTCAAGTTGATTACATAGTTAAAGCCAATACTCTTTTGCATAGGTTTCTAGAGCAGTTCAGCTGCTGAGCTGCCTGGAAGTATTAATAACCTGGAATCAGAGTGACAGGAGAGTTCCACGCCCCGGTCCTCTACTGGGACTTCCCGCCAATGTCTGTTTGTCTTTGAAAGAGCAACTAGAAAATGGGAAATTTGCTCATGCCATTTCTTCTTCAATAATAAATATGCGTAGTGCTCAGTGAGGGCTACTCTTTTCTGGAGGCCGTTCACAAATGATCTTCAATTCTCACGGCCTTGCTAGATAGCTATTTTGGTTTTTGTTTTTCAGGTGAGGACAGCACAGCTCCGAGGCTTTAGGGGTTCCACAAGGCCACTGCACGAAAACTGACAGAACTAAGATCTGCTTCAGGATTGCCCGACATCATAGGTGGGCTTTTCCTCCCAGGAGACACTTTCTCACACTCTTCATTAGCAGCTTTGTGAGAGGAGCGAGTACGGTCTGCCCCGTATTAATAAACGGCACATAGAGGGAAGCACAGTGAGCAAGAGTTTGGGCCATGGTGAAAGGCAGCTGAATACGTTAGCCCCGGCAAAGAGACATGGTATTTAAATTTAACCAGAGATTTTAACATGAGAGAAGTTTGTTATACTTAAAGCCTGTTATTAGTACTTCACAGCAAAGATCTAAACTGTTCCTCTTCCTCATTGGCTCAGCAGTTTTAACACCGCTCTCATTCTGTTCCACACTGGGAACAATTTGGGGCCCTCCTCAGATTGTGCCAATCAGATTATGTTGTTCCTCCATTTACAAACCTTCAACGATTTTTCATTCCGAACTCCTTACAGTGGCAAACCGGATTCTTACTTTTCACTGCTCCCCTCTATTTCCCCATCCCATCTTTTTTTCTCCGTATGAATTATCTGGAGTTCCTTGAGCAAACCTTCCTTGCCTGTGTCTCTATGACGCTGTATAAACTGTTGTTCCTGACAGGAACGTCCACCCTCAGTGAATTCATCCTGCACTTGCACTTCTGTTGTCCATAGTACAGTAACTTAAGAGTCACCTACTCTCAGAAGCCCTCCCTGACCGATCATCCTGACTGAGCAGCACATAGTATGCTGAGGTGTGATTTGGTTTACTTGACCCCTCTTGGTCTAGATTATGGAGTCCTTGGGAATGTGTACTGCTGAAGAGCATGTATTAGACTGTTAATAAACACCAAAGAATCAGGCAAAGGTTGAGTGATCTAATACCTAGATTCTTATTTTCCTTTGTTCAAAGAGGTAAAAATCTTCTGGATTCCCACTTTTCCTAAAAGGGATAATAATTAATTTTGAATCAGTTCAACTTTATTTATTGAGCTTTTACTGCTTGGTCTTCTTGGAGTCCTATTTCTCCAGGGTAAATAAAATAGTATTGGTTATCTTAAAAATGGGGCTTCAGTAGACAAGGTTACAAGCTAAAGTTTTTGAAACAAGAATTTGCTTCAAATAATGTGAAACATGCACTGTATGCCAAATTGACCATATTCAGCAGTTTATAACATAAACGAGAGCCCTGATTTAGTTTGTAAACTGATATTTGCTGTGAAACCAGGTGCAGGGAGTGAATGCTAATGTCCTCTGGAGGAGTTAAACAATGAAAGTCAAATATCTGCTTAAAATGTATCTTCATATAAAACAAAGCTTTGAAAGCAATATGGTTTAGTTGGCTTCGGATATGTTCTTTTAAAATTCTTTTCTTCTATACGAGATTAGAGAAAATAAACTTTAGGATTGATTTAATAAAAAAAAAATTCAATTGAGCCTGAAATTAGCATATACATAATTCAAAATGCCTTATCATGGTCAATATTCTTATGTTCTGTCATAGATTTAGCTTCAGTGATTTGAAAACATATGTGCCACTGTTGGGACACATAGGTGGTTCAGTTGGTTAAACGTCTGCCTTTGGCTCAGGTCATGATGCCAGGGTCCTGGCATCGAGTCCCATGTCAGGCTCCTTGATCAGTGGGGAGCCTGTTTCTCCTTCTATCTCTGCACTTCACCCTGCTCTTGCTCTGTCTGTCCATCTCTCTCTCTCTCTCTCAAATAAATAAAATCTTTAAAAAAATAAAAAAATAAGTAAAAACATGGGTGCCACTTTATTATTTTATACATTAATGTCAAATAAAAGTGGTTGAGTCACAGGATTGGACTCCAAGGAGGAAGTCTGGGTTTTTAGTGCATACTTAGTGGTACACAAACGGAATGTGGTGTATACTCCACAAGTAAAGATAATGACAAGAATAAAGTGTTTCTTACACATTTATGGAGACTTTATTCACTCTTCTAATTCATAATATCCTCTTTTTTAGTAGAATACTCTAACTCCTTAATGCAGAAAGGAATTAAGATATATATATATATTTTTTTTCATTTTCAGAATAAATTTTCAAATGTTAAAAAACTAAAATAAATATCTATGGATTGTCTTGCAGGTATTTCACATTTGTGCATTAAGAAAATTTAAAAGAACAAATCATGAGAAAGAACAAAACTGGAAGTATCACAATTCCAGATTTCAAGCTATCTACTACAAAGCTGTTACAATCAAAACAGTATGGTACTGGCACAAAAATAGATACATAGACCAATGGAAAAGAATGAGAGCCCAGAAATAAACCCACACTTGTTTGGTCAATTAATCTTCAACAGAGGCAATAAAATCAATGGGGAAAAGATAGTCTCTACAACAAATGGTGCTGGAAAAGGGGGACAGCTACGTGCAAAAGAATGAGACTGGACCACTTTCTTTCACCACACAGGAAGACAAACTCAAAATAGATTAAGAACCTAAATGTGAGACCTGGAACCACAAAACTCCAGAAGAAGACAAGCAATAATCTCTTGGACATTGGCAAAAGAGATATTTTTCTAGATATATCTCCTCAGGTAATGGAAACAAAAGCAAAAATAAACTATTGGGACTGCATCAAATTGAAAAGCTTTTTCACAGTGAAGGAAACCATCAACAAAACCATAAGGCAATCTACAGAATTGGAGAAGATATTTGCAAATGATATATTGATTAGAGGTTAGTATCCAAAATGTATAAAAAACTTATACCAAAACCGCAAATAATCTGATTAAAAAATGGGCAGAGGACCCAAACAGATATTTTTATAAAGAAGATAGACAGATGGCCAATAGACACATGAAAAGATGTTCCATATCACTAATCATCAAGGAAATGTAAATAAAAATTACATTTGCCACGATATATCTCCTTGTACTTGTCAGAATGGCTAGAATCAAAAAAGACAAGAAATAACAAGTATCGATGAGGATGTGGAGAAAAACGAACCCTCATGCATTGTTGGTGGGAATGCAAATTTATATAGCCACAGTGAAAAACAATTTGGAGGTTCCTTGAAAAATTAAAAATAGAATTACTATATGATCCAGTAATTCCACTACTGGGTATTTAGCTAAAGAAAAGGAAAACACAAAATCAAAATGCTGTATGAACTCCTATGTTTATTGCAGCATTATTTACAAATGCAAAGATGTGAAATGCAAGTGCCCATCAATAGATGAATGGGTAATGAAGATGAAGATGAGGTACACACACACACACACACACACACACACACACACAGTGCAGTATTTCTCAGCCATAAAAAAGAATGAGAACTTGCCATCTGCAATGACATGGATGAACCTAGAAGTTATAATGCTAAGTAAAATAAGTCAGACAGAGAAAGACAAATACCTTATGATTTCACTCATATGTGGAATTTAAGAAACAACACAAATGAACAAACAGAAAAAAGAGACAAAAAACAGACTCAAATACAGAGGATGAGCTAGTGGTTGGTGGAGGGTGGTTGGGTGGGTGGATGGGTGACTTAAGTGAAGGGGATTAAGAGTGCACTTACTGTGTGGAGCATTGAGTACTATATAGAATTGTTGAATCATTACATTGCACACCTGAAACTAATATAACACTATGTTAATTAGACTCAAATCTAAAAAAATCAGGAAGAGTAAACCATAAAAAATTAAAAAGCGAACAACAATAACAACAAAATAAGTAGAGTTAGTCAGTGTGATCAAAGAATAAGCAAACTTTACTACAGTTAAAGAGTTTCTTTCTAAATGGTAACCCATGTTTCTCAGCCTTTTTAAAACCACTGGCTCACTCAACTAGGAAGATTTTATAGAACTTAACTTTCTGAAGTTGTACTGAGTTCAAGCTCACATTATTTATTTCCCAATCATAACAGTATATTATTAGATACGCTTTTGCAAATTGGATATTACTCTCACCCTACCTATCTTGAAAATCATGTCAGTTTTTGTATACATAGACATTTACCCACCACATAGCCAATCACCAGACTTCAAAAGATATGCTTTAAATGGGAAGCACTTTGATGAGGTCAGCTTCTACCCAGAGTCACGATGCAGTCCTTGTCAAACAGTTTATTAAGGGAAGGGAAACCCCATCCTTCAGTAGGGGTTGCATGGAATGACTGCCAGCCAGGGAAGAATTCATGATCCATGAGCACACTTACTCAAAGGAAACAAAACATAAATAGAAAAATGGGAAAGCACTCATTTTACAATTGTCATTTCAGCCTTTTCCTTGAACTTCAAGAATTTTGCTTTGTCTCTATACATGCTTATATAAAAATCCTATGTCCATATAAACCTTCATTTCTAAATATCATAAAACTATTGTTATAATTTTAAAAATAAAATATTAAAAAAAACCTTGATACTCTATACTTAGTTACATGGTAAAACTTCATTATGCCAAGATAGCTAAGGATTGCCTGATTAAAGATTTGAAATTTGAGGAATGCCTGGGTGGCCTGGTTGGTCGAGTATGTCTGTCTTTGGCCCAGGTCACGATCTCAGAGTCCTGCGATAGAGCCCAGCAAGCCCCTCATGGAGCCCGGCATCTGAACTCTGCATTTGACTCCCTGCTCGGGGGTGGGGGCAGTTTGCTTCTCCCTCTCCCTATGCTCACCCCCAACTCATGCTCGCTTACTCTCTCCCTCAAATAAATAAAATCTTTAAAAAAAAAATTACAACTTTGAAATTTGTAAAGATGAATATTTTAGCCTTTTCCTTCTTTGGGGTCTTTTAATTTGGTAATCTGTTTACTGTTTCATTAGGTGAACGATGTAATCAGAGACCCATAGTAGCTATAGAAATTACCAAGTTTAATGATTCAGGAATTCCCCTGAAGTGAAAATAATAACTAAACTGAATAATCTAAATTGATTAGTTTTACTTGTATCATAACAGCTCTTTGGACCATAAGATTAAACTTATCACTTCAGTATTTTCCATTAATTCATTTCATGTATATCCCAGTATCCAAAAGCAATTCTGCAAATGCAGTTTACCATTTTTTAAAATTGGTTTTGTCTTTGTCTTTTAAAGGAGTTTTATCTTTATAATGCAAAATCATTATGTAAACCTTGTAACAAAATCAAGAATTATTTCCTTTATGAAGGCCATATCTCTGATTCCTGAATTACACACTGAAGCACTGTCCAAATTGTACTGACGTCTGTCAGGGAGTCCACCTGGGCCATCATATCAAGAAAACAGTTATTAGGCATTGTGAAGGATATGAATGTGTGAGGCAGAAAATCTGTCCTCAGAGAGCTTACAATCTGTGATTTTTGAGAAGACAACATATAAAATAATTATTTTTGAAAAATATGTGGCAGGTTGGGGTGATTAAAATATAAAATGCAATTTATACCTTCAAAAGTATATCATCATTCAAAGGACCATTTTGGCAAACTATCCATTAAGTCTGTTACTACTGCCTCAGCATAATAATTTTAGAATGCTATCGTTTGGATTTACTTTTCTAGTGAGTTACAAACCACATAAAAATACCTGTTTCTTGGTAGCACTTTTTCTTAAACATGAAGATACGATTGGCTAGTTTGATTGACTTAACTTTTACCTGTCTTGAAATTATATTTCTCACCCTGAAAATGTTAAAATTATACACATATACCCAACCATCTGAGCACAATTCCAATAAAGGCATTACCAATATAGAGTTATCTTACCATAAATGTATGATTTTTTAAGGTGAAACATTTGAAAAAAAGAATACTAATGACTTCTAGTATATCTGTTTAATACATACTTACAGTATTTATGTTAATGTGTATATATATTTATATAATGTGTGCATACTTGTATGATAAAGTAGGTACATATTTGTACATAGGTACAAATAAGATTCCATAGAAATGGGACTTGGATAATGGAAGGAAGGGACAGGGTATGTCTGATAGAGAAAAAAAAGCAAGAAATAAAAAAGAAACTAGTGGAAGGAACTAAATGATGCATCCTATCACAAGAAAGAGAGCAGTGAGCCCTTCAAAAAATGATTGGAAAGTGGTGGTGACACATTAGATACAGAGGATAAAAGGATGGGGAAAAATATCAAACAACTGAAAGTTTTTTAGCTTGGATTATTATGCCCATAACAGAATGAGAGGTGTTGACTCCAAAGTAAAAATAGTGAGTTTTGTATTTAGAAACATTGCATAACATAATTTGGAAGCTATAAAAAAACTTAGCTATTATCTAATTAGAGCTCTCTCTGTCTTTCTCTCTCTCTCTTTTTCTCTCTTTTTTTATTAAACAAATAGGGAAGATATTTGACCAAAAACATAAAGCCAGCCGAGAGCAACAGAAGCCAACCCTTGAAATAGGAGTATACCTTTCAGAAGAGAGGAGACATTCTAGTAGTGGGAGTGGTGATTTGGGGTAAAATAAAAAGTTGAATGGGAGAAGTTTATTCATTGGTGAAGGCAGCAACTCAGAGTGTCAGAACTTTCAGAGGTTAGGAAATTGAACAGCTAAGCAGAGCAGAGGCCCAGAACACTGCCATACCCCCTAGAGAAGAAGGTGGAAACCATGGAGTCAAATCAGGAACTTTCTTATTTTAAAGTAAAAAAAAAAAAAGATAAAAAATTTAAAAAATATATATATATACACATCCATAATAACAAATAAAATAAAAACACTGAAGCAATAATAATTCTATAATATTAAGGAAATTGAATTTATAATTTTTTAAACTCCCAAAAGAGAAATCTCTGGGCCCAGATGGTTCCACAAGGTGAATTCTACCAAATGTTTAAAAAGAATTAAAGTCAATTCTATACAATCTGTTTCAGAAAACAGAGAAGAGAACACTTCCAACTCTTCTTTTAAAGCTAACATTACTCTAATATAAAAACAAGACAAATGGTATAAAAAAAGAAAACTACAGACCAATGTCCCTTACAAATAGAAGTAAAAGTTCTTAAAATTTCTTAAAATTCTTAAAATATTAAAAGTAGAATTCAGCAATATATAATATATATTATATAATATTAATAAAATAGTTTGTAATAAGAATTATTCACCATAAACAAGAGGAATTTATCCCAGAAATGGCAGATGGCTTCATTACTCAAGAATTATCCAATCAGTGTAATCTGCCATATTAACAGAAGAAAAATCACACAATCATATCAATCAATCCAGTAAAAGCATTTGACAAAATTCAACACATATTCATGACAAAATTCTCAGTTAAAAAAAGGCACAGAAAATTTCCTTATCTTGATGAGGAATATCTATTAAAAAAAAAAAACCCTATAGCTAACATTATACTTAACAGTGAGACAGGATGCTTTCATCCTAAAATTAGGAAGAAGGTAAGATGTTCATAGTACCACACTCATTCAACATAATACTGGAAGTTCTGACCACTGCAGTAAGGCAAAAAAATAAAAATAAAAAACATACAAACAAGAAAGAAAGAAATAAAATTTTTCTTATTGTTCTTATTTCAGATGGCATGATAATCTACACAGAGAACCACCAAGAATGTACAAAAAGCTTTTAAATTTTTATCATAAGCCTTAAAATTCATATAAATATACAAAGGACCCAGAATAGTAGAAACAATCTTGAAAAATAATAGTGTCCAAGGATTCACAATTTCCATTTCAAAACCTATTATAAAGCTATAGTAATCAAGCCAGTATGGTACTAACATAAATACAGAAATGAGGATTAACAGAACAGAATTTAAAGTCCAGAAATAAACCTTTACATTTACAGCCAATTTATTTTCAAAACAAGTGTCAAGATAATCAAATGGGGAAAAAATAGTCTTTTCAACAAATGGTGCAGAAACAACTGAATATATGTGTGCAAAAGAATGAATTTGGATCCCTGCCTTCCCCCTACCTCATCATAGATAAAAATAAATGAAAAATTTATCATAGCCCTAAATGTGAGAGATCAGGCTATGAGCTATTTGAGGAAAGCATAGGATTTGTGATCTTAGATTAGGCAATGGTTTCACAGACACTACATCAATTTACAATGGCAAAAGAAAAAGAAGATATATTGGAATTCATCTAAATTAAAACAATTTGTGACTCAAATGATTCTATCAAGTATTTGAAAAGATAACCCGCAGAACTGGAGAAAATATTTGTAAGTCATATCTGTGGAGGGACTGATATTCAGAATATATAAAGAATTTTCACTATTCAACAATGAAATAGTAATAACCCAACTAAAAAATGGGCAAGGTGTTTGAATAGACTTCTCTCCAAACAAGATACTGTAGAAGCAAATGAGAAATTTCTTACTCTCATTAGTTTTTAGGGAAAAGCAAATAAAAGCCATAAGGAGATACCACTTCACACTCCCTAAGAAAACTGTAATAAAAAAGATGGACCATACAAATATTGACAAGTATTTGGAGAAATTGGAATCCCCCATACATCATCTGTGGGAATGTAAACTGGTGGAGCCACTTTGGAAAATAATTTGGCAGTTCTTCAAAAGAGTTACCATAGACTCAACACTTACACTTCTAGGTACATTACCAAGAGAAGTAAAAACATGCCTACACAAAAATTTGTACACAAATGTTCACAGTATCATTATACATGATAGCCAAATGTGGAAATAATCCAAATGTCCATCAATTAATGGATGGATAAACAAAATGTAATATACCCAAACATTGGAATATTATTTGGTCATGAAAATGAAATGTAATACAAGTAGTAATACAACCTACAATGCAGATGAATCATAAAATGTTATGCTAACTCAAAGCAGTCATACATGAAAGGCTCCAAATTAGATAATTCCTTTATTTTAGATGTCCAGAATAGGCAAATATATACATACAGAGAGTAGATTTATGGTTGCCAAGGACTCTAGGGAGGGAAAGATGTGAAGTGACTGCTAATTAAGATATGGTTTCATTTTAGGATGATTAAAATGTTCTAGAATTGCAGAGTGGTAATTATTATACAACTGTATGAATATACTAAAAGTCATTGAATAGGATAATTTAGAGGGGTGAGCTTTATGACATGAATTATATCTCAATATAAGCTTCATTAAAATAATAAACCTAGTCATATAGAGCCTTTAAAAATTCTCTAGTTGAAAATGTTTATGTAATATCACATATTAATTAGAAGACTAACATGAGCTGCCTATGGTGTAGACCCTTCTCCACACCTGATCTCACATTAGAGAAAAAACATGGGTTGCTGAATTAGATAATTGAAAACTTTATGGAAAGAAACACTTATTTACCAAACAATTGCTACTGATTTTAGTTTCTAATATTGTAGAGTAAAATAAAAGCATTATAAATTTGGAATACCTCATAAGATTTCAATTTTCAAATTAACAGTAAACTATGCATAAAAACATCCTGAGTGGGATGGCTCAGTCAGTTAAGCATCTGCCTTAGACTCGGGTCCTGATCCCAGGGTCCTGAGATTGAGCCCCACATCAGGCTCCTTTCTTAGTAGGAAGAGTGCTTCTCCCTCTGTCTGTTGTTTCCCTGTTTATTCTCACTCTCTCTCTGACATACAAATAAATGAAATCTTTAAAATAATTAATTAATTAATTAAAACATTCTGAGCACTGTAAGTATCCTACCTTTTTAAAATCAATAGTAATCTGGTAAGTTAATACATACTTTCATTATTTCAAATTTTCACTTAAGAACTTTGAATATCTTTTTGGCCCAATCAGAGTTATAAACATTTATTAACATATAAATAATGGACATATGTTATTAAAAAAAAACACCTACATCTTCTCCAGATTAGAGAAATTATTCTTGCCTCATGAAAAAGTCCTATGCTGAGGTAATTGTATGTCTCATGATGATAATCACATCAATAGTTTTGATAGTTTATAACAATCAAAAAAAAGCCTTCTGTGTTGTTCTTGATCTTTGTTTTTCTGTTAATTTGTTTTACTGTCGATCACATGAAAATAAGGAGGGAAGAGACTTGAAAAATTGAGTTGGTCAGTAGTTTGTTTCATTGCCAGAGGCTTCCTGCTTTGGATGTCAGAAGAAACCCGTCTGCCTCCATCTCCATTGGCCTAGTCCGTGTTAACTAGGCCAGCATTTTGTTTATTCTTTTTAGTGTCGAAATCCTTCCTGGACAGCAAGGCCTGTTCCTCACATCTTGCTTAACTCTTATAAGCAGCTTAAAAAAAATATCTCTTGATCTCTACTGGAACCAAGTCTAAATTTACAACATCCCGGAGTAAGATTCCCTAGAACACCTTGCATCTTTGTTCTTCTTCCATGCCCTCCCTCAACCCCCATGCATGCACACACACAGACACACACACAGACACACACAGACAAACAAACACACACACACACAGACACACACACACACACACACACACCCTGGTCTATCTCAGTTTCTTTGTTCTTTCTTATTCCATCTTCCTTCCTTTTCTTCTGCTCCATTGTTTCAGGGATCAAGTATACCTTGTAGATGTTTTCGAAGTATTCCATGATTTGAAATGTTGTCCACACTCTTCCCAGTGTTCTCCATTAATTTGTGCAATGTCTAGTTAAGTTTAAGGCTGTTGTAGCTGAGACTATTTTACTTCATTAAAGAAGTGGTATGTTCATTGGACTTCAGTGGGCTTATTCCAGCCAGAGATGTGGAGAAGGGTTTATACTCTAGCAGCCAAAGTCAAGATATGGGAAGACCTTTTGCAATTTTTAAGGAAAAAAAAAAAAAAGGAACTTTGCTAAAGTAGGGATTCAGTATGTTGGACACTAGAAAAGCAAGCACTGACAAGAGTGTTGGGGACAGCTTGTATCCCATGCAGAGAAATGTGGGAAGGGGATCACCCTTAGTCAGTGGAGAATCTCCACTGGTAACAGTCAATATAACAAGAAGATATTTTGTCTCTGTATTATTTTGGAGCTTTTTGATGGTTTCCAAATCTATTCTCAATTTGAAGCATATGGTCACAAAAAACTAATTTTCTTCCCTTTAAATGATCATTTCATGTTTTAAAAGCATCATTAATTTAATTTTATACAACTCCAATGGTTACCATGAATCACATTCATTATCACCATTTTTATTATATAAGTTTTTGAGTTAAATATTAACTAGGCTTTTGAATTTCTAGCTAAATATTTTATCGCAGACCCTTTGATTTCATGGTAGTTGTTTCATGGTAGTTTTGTAGCCGTGACTGAGCAACCTGAATATTTCAAAAATTTGGCACAAAGGCTGCATAATTTAGAGAAAGAGGTTCTTTAAAAATTAAAAAAATGATAATCTATAAACATAAAATTGCTAAATGAATCTAATACAAAACTCTTAGGAATCACCGTGATCAGATTGGCAGATTGATTAATTTGCAAATCATAGCAACATAAGCAATGTGTCTTTTAGTCATGGGCTTTCTGTTATAGTTCTCCTGACACAGTTTTAGTAAGATTCTGACAGGATCCAGAGAATCAGTTTTGATCACTGCCACTCTGTTTTCGCTTCAACCCATTTAGGTAATTATTAACTTAGCTATGCTAATTATCATCAGTCTATTTATGAGCTGTCTTTAGAATTTTCTCTAATGGAAGTGATCCCTACCTCTCTTTAAGTCCCAGATGTTTCAGTTGTCACTTATTATATCTTTTGCTTCCTACTTAGTGTCTAGTATACCCATATGTATACCTTATGTCTTTAATTATTGATAAACTACTTGAAGTCCAGATCATGTCTTTTTTTTTCCATCCCCCACTGTGCTTATGAGAGCATCAGCAAAGAGAATGATATATTTTTCTCATTATCCTCTTTTAAGTTCTCTCTCTTACAGCCACCTTGGTTAAAATTCCTCCTTTCAGCCATGCATGGAGATTCCTTTAGAAATTATTAGCACATATTATATTTCAATGTAAATTAGTGAATATCTACTTGGGGAAAAAAAGCACTATATTAAGAGGATAAGGAATGGGCAGAGTAGAAAAGACCCTCAAGGAGGCTCTCTTTCTATAGATAGATGATAGATAGATAGATAGATAGATAAATATATCTGTTGATAATAGTAAATTATTTATAATCTTTCAAAAACAAAGATCATGAAATTAGAGATTGTCAAGATATATCTTACACATTTTTGTTACTAATATTTGAAAATTGAACTAGAAGAAATTTTCAAAGAATTACTAGAAACCCATCTATTTCAAATAAGCAATCTTGATTTGTCTGTTTTCACAAACAAAAGGGAAAAAGGTGTATTTTTGACACTTTTTGAAAGAGAACCTTTTATGATTTTGTGTACAGAAAATTCAACAGCATTCATTTATCTCAGTTTGGTTGCCAGTGCGTTAGCCGTTGCCTTTTCCAACTTGGCTGTGCAAGCCACTGCCTTTGGACTTAGAACATTGCCTCCCCAGTGATGGCAGATCTCATCATATCGGTCATTATGTTTGGTCCTGATAGCTTCTATCTACTTAGTCAATGTTCCTTTGTCTTCCAAGTTAACCTGGCAACTAACTATTACATTCTTTGAATATAGTTGATATGCAATGTTACATTAGTATCAGGTGTACACCTTAGTGATTTGACAAATTCATACATTATGCTGTGTTCACCACAAGTGTAGTTACCATCTGTCCCATTAATCACAATTACAGCATCATTAACTGTATTCCTCATGCTCTGCTTTTTATTTCCATGACTTACTTATTCCATAATTGGAGGTGCCTTCCCCTTTCCCCATTTTGCCCAGCCCCACCCCCCTGCCAGCACCAATTTGTCTTCTGTATTTATAGTTATGATTCTGCTTTTTGTTTATATATTCTTTTTCTAAAATTCCATTTATGAGTGGAATCATATGGTGTTTGGGCTACTTTTGATTGATATCATTAACAGATGGGTTCTTTTAAGTTAGGGTCACAGATCAAAGTTATTTGTGTTGCCTTTTCTAATCAAAATTGTGATTTTTGGTTGACAATTCAAGCAACTCTTTATTTTTAACTTATTTAAAAGTTGGTTGATTTAACTGCTTCAAACTTTTGAAACTCTCGGTTTCTATATAAAGTATATGGCTCATGAATGCAGGATATATCCAGCTGTTGCAATTGTTTCTAGTGCCTCATTGCCAAGTGACGTAGAGGAGGAATTTGATAACAGGCTTTGAAATTCTTTTTCTGTAAACTGATGTGCAACATATTCCAAAATAAAATATCTAATATGCCCATAAGTGGTAATGAATTTAAGATACACAATATTATTGCTTCATTTATAAGTTACCCAACAGAAGGAAGCAGATTCTAGATCTCAGTGATCTTCATCAAGATTTAATTGGTAACCCAAGGTTGCCCCAAGGCTTTCTTGGCTGGTGAATAATCTTGGCTGATGGGAAAAGATTCCTTTGACATATTGTAGATTTGTTTCATAATTTAAATTAGTCAAAGACAAGGAAGAATTGAAGACAAAAGATAACTCAGAGAAGAGATGGACCATTGTAAAGGAGGAAGAAATCTTACAGCATAATAATTCTGGGGAAAAAGAAACTTGAGCAGGTCAGACAATATAAACCTAAATATTTGAAAATTTGAGGTGTAAAATAAAAATCTAAGAGTAGAAGGCTGGGTGATGGACATTGGGGAGGATACATGCTACGGTGAGTGCTATGAATTGTATAAGACTGATGATTCACAAACCTGTACCCCTGAAACAAGTAATACATTATATGTTAATTTAAAAAAAAATCCAAGAGCAAGGACAAACCCTTTCTGAATAGGGAAACATAAAGTACAAAAATTAGCTGAGTTCAAAGTCATTGCTGAAAGTAAGAAAGTGCAATATTTTAGGGGGTTAAAACCTGTGGCAAAATACCTTGAAACCTGGAAAAAGCAGCAATATTTTTGTGCTTTCAGGACAGGCAATGCAGAGTGGAACCTGATGGTGGGGAATGCTCCTTTTACAGCCACATGCATCAGCCTTCTCTACATCAACTGTCCCAGCCAGCAGCTGCACACTTCATGCACTCTCCCTAGGAAGAAGGCATGCATTATCACTTTGATGGATCATGGGTTTTGATTCATTTTGCCACTGAGGTGGTGGAAGGAAACTCTATTGAAAGGCCATCCTTTGGTGTTGGATGATTTCATTTCTCCCCTCTCCACTCCAGATGAACGTAAGGTAAAGATCCTTTATTTTTAGAACAGAGAAATTATTTTTACGGAAAAATTATGATAGTATAGAGAGTTCCCACATACCCTACACCTAGTTTCCCTTATTATTAACTTCTGGCAGTATTAGTATGGTACATCTGTGACAATTAATGAACCAATATTGATATACTATTATTAAATAAAGTCCATACTTGATTCATATTTCCTTTTTACCCAAAGTCCTTTTTCTGTCCATACTTGATTCATATTTCCTTTTTACCCAAAGTCCTTTTTCTGTTCCACTGAGGATATCATGTGACATTTAGTCATTGTGTCTCCTTCGGCTCCTCTTGGCTCTCATGGTTTCTCAGACTTTTCTTGTTTTTGATGATCTTGATGGTTTTGAGGATTATTGGTCCAGTAATTTGTAGACTGTCTCTCAGTTGGGATTTACTGGTGTTTTTCTCATGACTAGGACAGAATTATGGTTTTGGAAAAGATCACGAAAGTAACATGCCATTCTTAACACATACATGACTTTTCATTGTTGATGTTAACTTTGATCACCTGGCTGAGGTAGTTTTTGTCAAGTTTCTCCACTTAACGCTTCCATAATGTACTGTTTGGAAGGAAGTCATTGCGTGCAGCTCACAATTAAGAACTAGGAACTCCAGCTCCACTTTTGAGACTGATTGTACACTCTGTTCAATGTTAAATTTAGACATTTGATACACATATTTGTTGCTGTGCAACATTTCTTAAGGGGCTTGTGCTGTTCAGTTACTGGAGATATTTATGAGCTTATAAGGCAACTGACAGAATATTGTTGTTTGGGCAAAGGTGCAGAAATGGGTAGAGAAAGAAAATGTGTTCTTTCATTCATCTGGAAATTTTTTGATCACTGTTACCCAGGCTTCAAACTTGATGTTGTGACTATCAAAGACTTCCTCTCAGGGAGGTTAAAGTTAAGCACAATAAAGAATTTCAAAAAACAGCAGGGGCGCCTGGGTGGCTCAGTGGGTTAAAGCCTCTGCCTTCAGGCTCAGGTCATGATCCCAGGGTCCTGGGACAAGCCCTGCACCAGGCTCTCTGCTCAGCAGGGAGCCTGCTTCCTCCTCTCTCTCTCTTTCTCTGCCTGCCTCTCTGCCTACTTGTGATCTCTGTCTGTCAAATAAATAAAAATTAAAAAAAAAAACCCAGCAAATCTACAATGAAACAAGTGGACAAAAATTCAAGAAAAAACTATTTCTGCTACCTGAAGGCAAATTTCTATAAAATAGAGAAGTATTTCTCAGAGCTTAGTGGGAGTTTAGTGCAAATTGACACCAAAAGTCAGATCTTCCAAGGAAACTAGAATATGACCCTGTTGATGTCCTAGAGAAATAGTGTGGTACATAACTCTCAGCCTTCACAGGTGGGACCCCACAGTGCCTGGGGGCAACATGATCCCTGAAAGTTAAACAACAGAATGACTGGGCCAGTGAAAATAATCCTCTGATCTTATTGATGACATCTTAAAAAATAAGTGAGCTTCGGTGGGGTGAGGTCTGGAGCTGATGACCAGGAAAGAATTCTTGAGACATCTTTGGTGCAAAATGGTGGTTTATTAAAGCACGGGGACAGAACCTGTGGGCAGAAAGAGCTGCTGCCCCAGGGTTGTGAGGAGTGGTCCATTATATACTTGTAAGTTGGAAGGGGGTTAGAGATGGCATAAGTCTCTGAGGAATTTTAGAGGCAAGGTTTCTAGGACCTTGAGGAGCTACCTATTGTTGGGGAGAAAAGGTTATTCATTAATGATAATAAAACCTTTTTGTGAGACCCTTTAGATGTCTATCAGTGGGCCATATGCTTGGGAATGATTGTCAGTGCGATCTTGGAGGGTTTAGAGATAACGGTTTCAAAGGAATTGTTAAAGTAGACTTACAGGATTGGTTGGGGGTAGGGGTAGGTCAGGCTAAGACTGCCCTTTGCCCTCAGCGAAGTGTTAAGGTGAAGGCCGTTGAGTCCCTGGAGGAATGTCACTCTGCCTGTTTTAAGGGCTTCTCAGGGGGTAAGGAAATTTAATAATTTTTCTTCTGCCTCTGTTTCCCACACCATTATCCAAATGAAATTTTTCACAAGTTGCCCATTTATTCATATCAATTCCATTTGGATTAAAATACTAATTTTACTTCATTTCTTTAATTATCATTTGGGCTTTAGGGCCTCACCTATGTAGCTTAGGTAAGAAGTTCACAAAAAATATTCCAAATCACCAGGTCACAGAATGTCAATAGATAGTATACACAACATTGTCAATCTTAGAATTCATTGGGTTTGATGAGATTGAGGTTTACTTTCACTCTTTTCTTTGTATTAATTAAACCTAAAATAAACATGACTGGAATCATGTTTATGAAGAGTTTTGTGAGCATGGAATTATTCATTTTCTGCTTCCTTCGTGTTGAAAGAGCCCCAATATTATACTGTGTCCAGCTTTGCCCAGATTGGCTCCTGAGTAAGATCTGATTGTTGTAAATCTATTACAATGAGCCTATTCTAGCAAGTGGTTTGTTTAGTGTGAGTTCTGCCTCATTTCTGACTGAGATTTGAGGGAGGTCTATAGAGAATAGGGGGCTTTGGGAAAGAGTTTGCATCACTTCTTAAATTAGGTGAACAAGGAGGAGACTTTGTATATTTTCCTATATGGATTGAGCCCCTCATCTGTGGCCATTTGTGAACACAAAAGGTACTGGCTTGGGATAATCAGACATGCCAAGAATGGCAAAACAGTCAGATGAAAAGAACTTTGGTGCCATAATGTCATTGAACAACTCAATTAACAGACCCTGGATCATTTGTCTGTGAGATGACAAGTTTTCTTCCTTTTTCTTTAAGCCAATTGAGTCAAGGTCATTTGCTATTTGTAACCAAAGCATTATGTAAGATACTAGGGTTATATACATAAAACCACATGGATGGAAGAATTTAGGGATATTTCAGATATGTCAAAGATAATTTTGTCTTTAAGTGGTTTTTCAGTGTATGACTTTAGAACCAAATCCCTGCTAAGAGGTAATTCCCCAGAATGTTTATTGATGATAGATGATAATTACTCCTTTGGTCTAGCATCTATCTTCTTGTCTTGTACATATTCTGAGTTAATGTCCTAACTTAGATTTTCCTTGTCTGGGAATTCTTCACCCCACCCCTTGGTGGACTTCATTCTATGTCAATATCCTTAACCTCTAGCTATCTTTTGGACAAGGATATGGATCCAGCCCAAATCAGGCCACTTAAATGCTTTCTGCGGGATATTTGGATTTGGGTCTGTGAGACGTGGGTCAGTCTTTTATAGCTCTTTCACTGAAAAAGGATGCAAATTAAGATCTGGGCCAGTCATAATGTTTAGCCTTATGCAAGCCAAAATAGAGAAGGCAATTAGGCAGAAAAAAGGAAAAATTTAAAGGGGATAAGCAGGAGCAAGAGACCATGTCAATCCAGAGAGACAGAGAGAGTAATTTTGAAGTCCATTTTCTGGATCTGTTTGCTTTTGAGGGCTGGCCTTGGATTTCATGAAATAAATCTATATTTGTTAATGTTTCATTCTTATTAAAAGAAATCAAGGGGTTCTATGTTACTTGGCAATCTTCTGATACTTGACTAAAGTCCTAATGGATTAAAAGAGAATTAATAGTATTTGATTTTTGCTGTTTTGGTAACACCATAGCAATTGAAATACTTCTATGGCACTGATTTCAATCTGCCATGTATTAGACTAACTTGGTAACTTATATAATGTTCTTAGTGTATGAATTTAAGAGCAAAGATTAGCCTTATTAGTTTTTAATCTATTAAATCACGGAGTATTATCCTTTGCCTATAATTGAAATTTAAATTATTTGTTGAAATAGAACTATATAGCCTGAAGGAGTAAATAGGATTTTCACCCTTCTAAATTGATGGTTTATTTCAGGTATCTTAGGAATACCCTAAACCACTGAATAAAGACATATCCAAATAAGAATAATTTCATTTAAAGTTATTTAGTACAATTACATTGTATTCAGCACTAATCAGCACTGTCATCCTAGGAATGTTTCAAAATCAAAACAAATGCCATTGTAAGGTTTTTAAATATTGTTGGAAGTTAAGTAGTTCTTTTTCAAACAAACATGTCCTTTTTTTAATTAACTTGAAGACAATGAATTCCAAATGTGATTTTTTTTTTACAACAGTCTTAAAAACTATTAAGAGGAGGCTCTGATGTAGGGTTGGCATACTCTAATGACCTCCTTTCAAACAGTGCTTGAATTATACTCTTTGAAAAGTGAGAATCAAAGAAATCTAAATATTCTAAGATAGCTCAACTCTGGGCCCCTGACCTCTCTTCTCTTAGAGCATTTACTTTGGAAAACTTGTAGTTGCAAATTCCCTGCTTCTTTTGAATTGTATGTAAATCTTTTCCCTGCTTTTTGCCAGTATTACCACCAGGAATGTCTTTCTCAAGAACGGGGGAGCCATACCTTTGAAATTTAATCATCAAAGAAGATAGTGCCTATAACTTTGACTATCAGGTATCAGGTATCTCCTAATAGCCTAGGAAAGCAGGAGCTGACTTACCTGGGTGCAACTACCTCCTGAAATGAAAATATGAGAAGGTTACCTTTCCTTTGGGTAAGGCCAGTTAACAAACTAGGAACTAGGTTGCTTAAATTCCCCCAACCTAGTTCCCAAAACTTCTGAGATTTCTTCCTTTCAGCAGAATTTAGTTCAGACTGAGCTCTGGTCTCTCTCTTATTGCAATAGTTTGGAATAAATTCTTCTTTGCCTGATTGACTTAGGTCTATGAAGTTTTTGCTTTGACAGTTTCAGTGAAAGAAAAAGATAATTTCTCTCAACAACATGTATAAAATCCCTTTAGGAAACTATCAGTATTACATGTCTTCAATTTAAAGATATTTATTTACTTTACAAATTTTACTTTTGAGGTAATAATAGATTGCCCTTATATTAGAATATGGTGATAGGCTTTTTATCACTTACAGGCAAAGCAAATCCTTCCCAGATTTCCTTCTGTTCAGTTGCATTGGAGGATGGCCCTAATTCCCTGTTAGTTCTGGGGAATCTGAAAATTCTGGAGTCATTTGCTTCTAAGACTCAGGGAGCTCTAAAGAGATCACTTTTGTAATAAGCAAGGATTTTTCTCCTGAAGGTTGCCATTCCATGCTTTCTGACTTTTACTGATTATAACATTTACCTCATGCTGTGATAACTCTTGACAACAGACCTTTCCATCTTGTGTCAGTTATTTTCTTCTGTTTGACAAGAGCATCTTTTTAGGTAAGCACACATGTTAGGGAACCAACTGAGGTAAATAACTGAGCTGCTTTCAGTGCTCTTCTCTTACCTTCCAGCTCTGTTCACCTCCTCAGGCCCTGTGCTCCTACAGATGGTCCCCGTTTTGGGGATTTTCCATGAGGGAGACTTCCAGTAGAACTATTCTCAGATGAGAAGCAGAGGAAGAAGGAGAGGGTTTGCAAAGGAATGTCAAAGAAAGAGGAGTTGAAGGATAAATGAGCAGAAAGTTACTGCATGTCACAGAAGAAAACAATGAGTAAGTGGAAGGAATCTTTGATTGACTCCAAAATGGTTAAGAAAATAAGGAGTTTTGAAAAAAAATCTTTTTAAAAAACATTTTATTTATTTATTTGAGAAAGAGAAAGAAAGAGCACAAGCAGGGGGCAGTGGGAGAGGGAGAAGCAGACCGCCCGCTGAGCAGGGAGCCCAACGTGTTGCTGATGTGTTGCTCCATCCCAGGATCCTGGGGTCATGACCTGAGCAGAAGGCCAACACTTAACTGACTGAGTCACCCAGGTGCCACTCCCCCCACCATTCTTAAATGAGGGAAGACACAAAACAAAATAAGACAGGCACCACTCAAGATTATCAGTGAACACGGGGTCACTTTTGTTTTTGTTCCGACCACTGCAGTCAAGAATGAAATTGAATTGAATAAATTAATTAAATGGTAACATGCTATATCTCCTCCTGTGATACTAGCTATTCCACAGTCTATTAAGGATGAGGTCTAAAAGAGTACTATAAATCTGAGACAGAAATTACGAGATTCTTAGAATTAGAAAAAATTCTTAAGAAACAGGTATTAATCCCTTTTTGAATATTTAGAATTTGTTGAAGATTTGTGCTAAATTTTTAAAACTATTTTTATTTAGAATCTCCAAATACCAGAAGTGAGTTCCTTTCTACCTATCATCCACTTCATTTCAACTAATTTCCATTTCATGAGAAATTTTAGACATAATGAGCTATCGGTATTTACTTGAAAAATGACCTGTCCACTGTGGTCTCGTCATACAAGAGAGAAGTGGCTAAGCGTAGACTGGGCATAGGGCTATGCATATGACAGGAAAGATCTGTGTGCAAGGCCTTGGGAAGGTACTGGTTTGCAGAGGTCAAGGCCATGGGCTGGTGGAAGGTCAGAGAAATGATAGGAACCCTGGATAGTAGTGTGGAAGGAGAATGATATAGGGAAGAACAGAATTATAGAATGTAACGTTAATCAAGCTGGTTGTTGTGGAATGTAGATTTAAACCCTCTCTATTTCATCTCAAAATTATCAGTAAAACATACTGGAGAAAATCATTAGGGAAAAAATTCACATTTTTTTAACAGCTATTTTTTGATAAAAGCTGATTCTTTGTGTAGACTATGTGCAAATGGAAAAACAAACCAATTGCTAATGTTTAATGACTGTCTATACTATGTAGATCTTGCACTAAAATGTTAATTAAATTTTATATTGACATTGTCCATTTTACACATTGAATAAGATGGTTCGTTCCATCATTTTTACACAGCCTGGCTACACTTAAATATATAAACATGGTTTTATTATTCCTTGGTCATGAAATTACTCATTTACTTTAGCTAGCTTTTATTAGGCAGTATCATGTTAGAGGTAATAATGTCAGAGATGGCTTTCCTTAAGTTGCTTCTGATTGAGAAGCTGAGGCAGACATCTAAATAGATGATTATAATACAATACAACCTGTGCAATAACAGAGGAATTTTAACGTGTTACTTAAGTGGGGCTCCTGGTTGGCACAGTTGGTTAAGCACCTAGTTCAGGTCATGGTCTGGGATTGAGCTTGATTGAGCCCCTCTCCGTTTGCCCCTCCCACCTCAAATAAATAATCTTTTTTTTTTTTAAAGTGTTAATTAAACATAGGAAAAAGGAATGAGTATTATTTGGTTGCAAAGCAGCTTAGAAAAGATGCCAGAGAGTGTACCTGCAAATTCTGTTACCTTCCATACCAGAACTTTCCTACAGACTTTTGTAAAGGTTTTCAGTTATGGTTTAGAGGTTGGAGCTGATCTAATAACATGGATATAGTTTACTATATGTGATTTTGTTTTGTTTTGTTTTCTGGTCAGTTAACAAACATTGGCATTAATGTACTAGCTATAGAGCCTGGCACCCACATTTTGGAATGGTTGAAAACAATTCAAAGCAATCTGCTTCAAAATGAAGCCAACAAGATATTTCTGCCAAGAGATGATGGCAGTGTTCTAAATAGGATCATTTTATCATTTTGTGATGGTAGAACTGTTTCTCATTTTCCTTTCCTTTATAGCATATCTTGTTTACATTTGGTTAATAAATGCAAATGTAATTGTTACCACAGAGCCGGCCACTTTAAACTGGTCTGTTTCCAGACACTTTCATTTAGATTATGTTTTGACTCACATTTGTCTGTGGAATTCTATCACTGTTACTCACTTTGAAAGCATCTAGGTAGCACCAAGTGTCAGGACCCACTAAACACATATTTGAGTTTCATGTGAGGCATATGTTCATTTAGGCAGCTGCTATGGTTTCTGTGCTATCAGTAGAATTCTATAAAGTAATTAAGGCAGTGTATACAAGCCAAAGACCTGAAAACCAATAACTGACTAGCTCCCCTTTCAAAGATAAGGCAAAAGAAATCTTCTAAAATAAAGAGGCTGTACAGGCATGCAAATATTTAAAACTGAATAGTAGCAGTATAAATTTTTATTTTAAAAAAAGGGTTAGGTTTGTCTCCCTAACCCTTTTTTTTAAATAAAAATTTATACTGCTACTACCCCTGGGGATAAAAATATATGTTTATAAAAAATAAAAAATTTAAAAAAAAAAAAGGGTTAGGAAAAATTGTAGTGTAAGTAGATTATAGGACCCCAACTACAAGAAAACACATTGGAATCTTGGATGGAAGATAACAGGTGGAAAAGGAAATGTCCTTTCAGTAGGATACCACATTTAGATGTGTTTGTTGTTTGTTTGTTGTTGTTACTGTTGGTGATGTGATGGTGATTTTGCTTTCCACCGGTATACTGATGCCTACTTTAGAGAATTTAAAGTTCATCCTAATCCTTCAAAATTTTGTACCTGTACACGAAGGTAGGGCCTAGAAAATTATGTTCCTAATAATGTCCATAGGTGGTTCTATCTCTGTTTATTTTAATTTTTGATACACATTTACATATGCCACTTGTGTTCTTTCTTTTGTAGATTGCTGCTTTGTGTCCTCTGCCAGTGTTTTCCTTTCCTTTTTTTTCAAAACTAATTTGTCACAAATCTTATGCATTCATATACCTAAATTTTTGATATATGTCTTGATATAGATAGATAAGCTTTGATCTCTTATATACATGTCAAAAATGTTCCCCATGTGTTTTAACTGTGTATTTGAGTGGTTTTGGTAGAAGGATTATATGTGTGCATAATAAGGAGGTAGTAACTGACATGGATTCTTGGCCCTATGATCTATGGCGTATTCCATTGCTGAGAGAGGGATAACTTGAGTAATTGGTTTCAGTGGGATTATGTTTTTGAAATATAAACCAAATTTTAACCAATATCTTCTGGCTCTTGCTATTCCCCTTTGTCCCTCTATGCCCAATCATGGTAAGAGGTTATCCTGGACTCATTGCTTAAGGGAAAAGATGTTTTGGCCGAAAACAGCAGAGGAGGAGCTACTTCTGGCTTTTAAGTTTCAAGAGCCCAGGCCCTGCAAGATATAGAAGGGGTAAAGAGTAGCAAACAACAGATTAGAGAAAATATGAGTCAGACCTAGCCTTTCTGCCCCCAAACTTAGGGGAAAAATTATGTTCCTTTGACTTTGAGAGGGAAAAGTTACTTGGAAGGAAATCTAAGGATTCTGAGATCTGAAGAGGCTCTGTAAGAAGAGGCCGTGTTCCCTTCTCCCTAGGGAGTATGTGTAGGGACAGAACCTCCTGAAGGATCAGTGAGCTCTGAGGAAGAGGGAACCTATGGCCCCCTCTTTTGGTTGATTTTTTAGTAGATCCCTGGTGATATACAAGTCCCCCCAAACACAGTTTCTATGATGTGTTCAGGGACACAGATCCCAGATGACCTTATAAAATGTCTAGTGCTCCAACATGGTGGGGGAACAGAATGAGTCATGTATGCCTAAGAGTTGAGAATAATAGCACAGGCTGATATTGATTTGTATGGAATTTGCAGATAGAAATAGGAGATGATCCAGTGGCTAGCTTTTATCCCCCCAGTGGCTTCCCCCCAGTGGCTAATTTTGCATGTCGATAGTTGGGGATCTAAGCCTTTGTAGTCCCTTCACTTTGAATGTGATGATGTGCAACTTGGTCCTCTACGTGGACACAGAGGCGATCTCAGGGAAAATGCAAAGGGAGGTGTCAAAATATAATTCAAACTGTTTTCTCAAAAATATATTTCTATATACTTTGTATACACCCACTCTGTGTACAGTGCCTGGCCTGCTAAGATGTCACCATGGAGCCCATGCCCTGAGGCCTGTTGCAGTCACTGGAGAGAAAAACCAAAATATCCTCTCTGGACTGCTCTAAACTAGGGCCACCATACAGGCCAGGTATAGACAAGAATCATATATCAAAGAAGCACTCTTGAGCCCAAGACAGTTGATTTTCCTCCAAATCATCCGCCATCTCAGGACAGCTTTGTGTTAGTGGTGTTCTGGAAATCCTTTCTTTATCCTGATTATCAGTGTGGAAGAGAACAGAATGAGGTTTGCAGAACAGGATGCCATAAGCTTTTCCAGTGATATTTGTGTCTACTAGTCTGTCCCCTGAGTGACCCTGTGCAGTTAGTGGATATACACAGGGTGAACTGCTGCCTCTTGCATCATCTTCTTTTAAATTGCTCTTTCTTGACTCCCCCCTTATTGGGTCTATAATTCTTGGTACAGGTTCAGTTTAACTGCCCTGAATTTTTTTAACCAGAGGACTAGCTTTCCAGCTTCTAACCTCTAGTTATATTTCCTGACCTTAGATCAACTGTTGGAAAATGTTTCCTTTAAAGGGTCATAGAGTAAATATTTTAAGGCTTAGCAGGCTATTTGGAAGTGAAAGTGAAGTTTTTTGTTTGTTTGTTGTTTGTTTTTGGTAGGCTCCATGCTTAGTGTGGAGCCCCACACACATCATGGAGCCCAACATGCAGCATGGGGCTTGAGCTTACAACCCTTAGATCAAGACCTGAGCTGAGAACAAGACTCAGATGCTTAACGACTGAGCCTCCCAGGCCCCCTTTAGACTTTGCAGGCTGTTTGGTCTCTGTTGCAACTTCTTGACACTACCATTGTATTACATAAGCAGCCACAGATAATATGTAAATGATGGGCCTGGTTATGTTTCAATAACGCTTTACAAAGTAAGCAGCTGGACCGATTTGGCCAGTGAAGCTAGTTTGCTAACTCCTGCCTTAGACTGTGGCTCACCATACTCTTTGTCTAAGAATCTGCTGATTGGAAATCAGGATTTGGACTCTGGTGGGAGGGGTAGTCATGCTAAATCTTTTATTTGCCTCTCCAAACATCATACAGGAACAAGCTTGCATAGCATTGTGTAGACTAGACTATTGGTACTATCAAGACTGAGGACTCCAAACTTTGAGAAGTGGGCTGTGAGCTCGGTCCTAGCTCTATGAGTCAGATAGGCCACATTGGTAGAGACTAAGATTGCCAACAATGCGGTGGATTTTCTTCCAACCAGCCTGAGGCAGGAAGGACAGCATCTTCTCAATACGAGTGAGAGCATGTGGGTGATGAGCTTGGGTTATACCTCATTTCTGAGGCATGAAGAATCCTGTCATTGTGGACTCTTGGGAGCCTCGTAGGTCCTTAAAACTGGGTTTGGAAGACGCAGGTTGGCCGCTTCCAGCAGCAGAACTTGCAACATCTCTTCTACACTTCCCTTGTGTCCAGGCTTTCAGAGAGACTTCCATTGTGTTGGAGAGACACAGGAAGCAGTGTCTCTTCCACAGGGCCATGGGGGGCACTTCAGTAGTGATCACTAGTCGGCGGCAACTGTGAAGGAAAGAAACCAAGGGGTTCACCTGCAGCATGTGTGAGTCAGTGGTCACAGGAACTCCTTGAACAGCTGCTAGGAATGTTGTGAGCAAGGCAAACCTTTGACAAATGCATCAATGGGGACTTGGGTTATGATAGTTGGAATGTACAAAGAAATATAATTTCCTTTCATATTTGGCAGCTGATGAAGCCCCTAAGATAGTTTCCAACTGATTTATAACCCACCCACATTCACTTAACAATATACATATATTCTAAGGTTGCTTTGTTATGTGCACCTTATTTATGGTCACTTTTATTGTTGGTTTTCCTCCAAATATTTAGAAAGATTCAAACTTTCTAATGTTATAAATACCTTTTATAATCATCTTTGTGAATAACATGTCGTCTGTGTTTTTCAATGATGTTCTTGAGATAGATTCCTAGAAAGAGATTTGCTGAGTCAAATTACATGAGCATTTTAAAAGTTCCTGGTACATGCTGACATTTTGCTTCCAACAAAGTGTGAAAGTGCTTGTCTCATTTAGCTTTTACCAACACTGAGTATGTGGTAGATGAGTGCCAAATTCAACAAATCTTTTAATTTTATTTATTTGATTACTAATTAAGTTGAATATTTTATGTTTATTAACTGTTTTTATATTATTTAATAATTGGCCAGCATCATTTCTTGATCCTCCAGAAAAGGAAGCTGAGATTCAGAAAGCTTAAGTGACTTGCCTGGGTCAAATAGCCAGAAAATTGCAGGCTTGATGCTTCCCTCTGTATTCTGGTTCTCAGTGCTTATTTCATTGTACAATGATGTCCTGAAAGAAGAGGAAATAGGGCTTTCATAATTTCTGTTTATGAATCTATCAAAGTTATCTTTTTTTTTTATTAATTCCTGGAAATTACAACTGATACCAGAAATCTCCGGAGAAATTTATTGTAAGAGCTTGTGAAGCCTCATTCAAAGATGAAGGTCAACAGAGACAAAGCAGATCCATTTTAATCTGTTTTAATGAATTGAGCCTGATGGAATTAATTCCTTTTTTTTTTTTTTTTTTTGTAAAAAAAAAAAGAGTTTGTTGCTGTGGTTTCTTTTCAAAAGATTTTATTCATTTTTTGATTAGACTAAGCACTACTTAACACAGTAGACCTCCTTATACATGGATTCACTTTCCATGGTTTCAGTTACTCGGGGTCAACTGCAGTCCAAAAACAGATGATCCTCCTTCAGACGAATTATCAGAAGGTCAGTAGGAGCCTAACTCTATGTCATCAAGCTTATATCATTCACCTCACTTCATCTCATCACATAGACATTTTATCATCTCACATCATCACCAGAAGAAAGGTGAATACAGTACAGAGATGACATTTACATAACTTCTATTATGGTATGTTATTATAATAATTCATTTTATTATTAGTTATTGTTGTTAATCTATTGCTATGTCTAATTTACAAAAATAGACTTTATCATAAGTATATACATACGTATAGGGAAAACAGTATTAGGTTCAGTATCATCTGTGATTTTAAGGCATCCACTGGGAGTTTGGAATGTATCCGCCATAGATAAAGGGAGAATACTGTATTTCACAGATAAAATTCACCTTTTTCCAGGTGTAGAAACACTTTCTTATTTGGGGTCCATACTTATTTTAGATATTAAAATTAAATCTATGGAAAGTAGGATTGAGTTATGTCAGGAAGATGGAAGAGAAAACTAAGAAAGTCCTTCAGCAAAAGCCAAATGGAATCGTCAGTCCAGTTGATAATTTCTATTGGGTCCTTTCCTCTTGTCCTGAGCCTCTTGTCTCCTCTGCCTCATTCTCTCCTGGAGTCTATAACCTTTGCTTCCTGATTTGAATTGTCCCTTGCCTTCACATTGCCTTTCCCGAGGAGTCTTTCTCAAAAGGCTTCTGAATTGAGGCAGCTGCCATTGAACCTCCAGGTTTCTTGGATAACTTTCCTTCTTCTACTGGTGAACCACATTTCCTTTCTGTCATCTTTTCCTGAGAACCATCCTTTTAGGAAAGGTACATAGGCTCAGGGGTATATGGGTGGAACTTCTCTGTAGACATGACTTGGATTTGCATTACTTTGGGGGTACTAACAAAAAGAAAAAGTAATTAGAGTAGCTCCCTAGGGCAAGGGGCAAGGGGCAAGGACCCTTTTCAGATTCACATCTAGTTTGAGTCTGGTACTAAAGCAGCCAAAGATTGCTGAGATTCACATGAGGGCTTTTTCAAAAGGCAAGAAACCATGTGGAGACTTAGAACCAGGCCTAAGTTAGTGATTAACAATGACTGGAGAACATAATGGATGGGGCTTTCACAGTAATAGGAAGCTGTTAAAGACCTATATATTTGGACAGAGAATTATCTTTTTCTCTTGAATATAACTAATATTCGTTATAAATAATTATGTTACTTTTCTAGCCAGCTGATGTTAAGAGCACTTTGCACTGAGTTTAAGGAGCATATGACATGAATACATATATTAAGAGAAATACATATTTTGTGGGACAGATTATTTTCTTCTTTTTTTCCATTTTATTTTGTTTCTTTTCAGTGTTCCAGAATTCATTGTTTATGCACCACACCCAGTGCTCCATGCAACACGCGCCCTCCATAATACCCACCACCAGGCTCACCCAACCCCCCACCGCCCTCCCCTCCCAAACCCTCGGTTTGTTTCTCAGAGCCCACAGTCTCTCATGGTTCATCTCCCACACCAATGTCCCCCATCTCACTTCTCCTCCCGATCTCCCCATGTCCTCCGTGTTATTCCTTATGCTCCACAAATAAGTGAAACCATATGATAATTGACTCTCTCTGCTTGACTTATTTCACTCAGCATAATCTCCTCCAGTCCCGTCTGTGTTGATATAAAAGTTGGGTATTCATCCTTCCCGATGGAGGCATAATACTCCATTGTATAAATGGACCATATCTTCTTTATCCATTCGTCCGTTGGGGGGCATCTTGGTTCTTTCCACAGTTTGGCAACTGTGGCCATTGTTGCTATGAACATTAGGGTACAGATGGCCCTTCTGTTCACTACATCTGTATCTTTGGGGTAAATACCATTAGTGCAATTGCAGGGTCATAGGGTAGCTCTCTTTTTATTTTCTTAAGGAATCTCCACACTGTTTTCAGAAGTGACTGCATCAACTTACATTCCCACCAATAGTGTAAGAGGGTTCCCCTTTCTCCACATCCTCTCCAACACTTGTTGTTTACTGTCTTGTTGATTTTGGCCATTCTAACTGGTGTAAGGTGGTATCTCAATGTGGTTTTCTATTTATTTTTGAGGATTGTCCTTAAAATGTCAATGCAACAGAAGGTCTTCAAAAGATATTGTGAACAAAAATAAATTCAAACACTAAATTATTACCTGGTAGATTTGGTTAATATTTTCACTATTTTATGTTTCTTAATTTGTAAACTGAATCTCTAAGTTCTTAGTCAGAATTACCTAACTCTTTTTTGTTTTAAAATAGTTGAAATAATTTACAAACCCTAATTATGACATGCATTAGGTTTTTTTTTTCATTTCTTGACTGTTTCCCTTGCTTTTGTAATGTATATGCATAATCAAATTTTATTTTAAAGCAAAAATTTAAGTGGTCCATCTAAGCAGATCGAATTATTTCCTTGAATATATTGCCCTTTTTTTCATAGCAGAATTTTAGTAGTAAATACATCAAAGTATATAAAAATAAAGATTAAATTCAGAATAAGAAATTACTTCAGAGTTATTACTAGGATTAGTGGCCCCTGAATCTTTTAGTTATTAAGAAACAAAGGACAATAAGGTATTACTTCTGTTTACTATTATCTCTGTGTCCATTCCATCAAGAAAAATAACAATCCCAAATACTTTTGCAAACATAGTTTTCTTACAGTTTAGGCATATTGAAAATTGTCGGATTTAGGGAGAGGAGTCAAGATGGTGGAGAAGTAGCAGGCTGAGACTACTTCAGCTAGCCGGAGATCAGCTAGATCGCTTATCTAAAGATTGCAAACACCTGCACATCCATCGGCAGATTGAAGAGAAGAAGAACAGCAATTCTGGAAACAGAAAAACAACCACTTTCTGAAAGGTAGGACCGGCGGAGAAGTGAATCTAAAGTGACGGGAAGATAGACCCCGGGGGGAGGGGCCGGCTCCCGGCAAGGGGCGGAGCAACCGCGCACAAAATCAGGACTTTTAAAAGTCTTTTCCGCTGAGGGACATCGCTCCAGAGGCTAAACCGGGGCGAAGCCCACACGGGATCAGCGTGGCCTCGGGTCCCGCAGGGTCACAGAAGGATCAGGGGTGTCTGAGTGTCGCAGAGCTTGCGGGTATTGGAACGGGAAAGCTGGCTACAGAGACAGAGCCAACAGTCAGCTCGCAGCTCGGTGTTACCTTGAACCGGTCGCAGGCTCGGTGAGCTCAGAGCGCGGCCAGAGGTCAGGCAGACGGGAGTAACTGGGCGCTGTTCTCTGAGGGCGCACTGAGGAGTGGGGCCCCGGGCTCTTGATTCCTCCGGGCCAGAGACCAGGAGGCCGCCATTTGTATTCCTGTCCTCCAGAACTCTACAGAAAGCGCTCAGGGAACAAAAGCTCCTGAAAGCAAACCTGAGCGGATTA